>NW_015113170.1:234632-238910 GCF_001443285.1 Poecilia latipinna | reverse complement strand
GGGGGGAACTGTTCCCCCCCCCCCCCCCCTCTTGGATTTTGTGCGAGCTTGTGAGAGCTGGTGGACATAATAGGACTGATTAGGGTTTTTAGAGTCAACCGGAGGGGATTTGTAAAGGATTCATTGAAGAAAATAAGACATAAATGCTCTAAACTGACCACAACAAGAAGGTTAATGTGAAAACTATGGTAGCATTTATGCACTTTTGCAGCATTGTTGTGTTTTAGTGTTTTGCCCAAGACCATTGCAACCAGCACCTCGTGAAGAGGAGCGTAATCAAATTACCTCGTGTTTGGTGGTTGGATCGCCTGATCCTCTCTGCTATTTCAACCCTTAATTGTCTCACTTTTTGTTATCATCTCGCAAACGATGTCGTGTGTAAAATTGAAAGAAATTAAGCACATTCAGTGGAACATCAAATCCTGTCAGATATATAAAGCCAGCTGTCATACGCTCCTGCATCATAAATTGTTTGTTTTGGGGCGAAGGGGGTAGATTTTTGTGAGATATATATTTTTTTCCTTTTCAAGTTATTATCTTGAGTATTAATGCTCTACACACAATCAACACCTGGTCAAATAATGGTTTGCTGAAATATTTGAGAAATAAATTAGACCCCCTCTGCATGTCAGCCTGCTGAGGTCATTGTTGTAGACAGAGCACATGCGTGGTGTGGCATGGGAATAAGTGGCATCGTTGCATAACATTGTGGCAGCGCGTACACAAGCTAACTGACAACACTAAGACCCTTACTTCATATTCATGTTTTTGTTTTATCTGTGTTTATCTGTAGCTGTTACTTGCCTGGAAATGCAACCCATAGCTACATTTTCATTACCCAAAAACTTTTGCAAATTAGAATTGCTAAAATAAATTAGCTTACTGGAAACACAGCAATTTCGAAAATAATTGGTGTTTTTCAGTAAAATGCATTTTCAGATTTATCAAAATAGAATTATTTCACAAAACTCAAATGGAAACACTTTTTTTTTTTACATCACACGAGTGACATGATCAACAACCGACTGTTACTTTCTGTCGTCTTCTAAGATGAAGAAGACGACAGGAAGTGGTAGGAGGACGCCGGCACAGCATGTTTTTTAAGGACTTATCGCGTGAACAAACGTACTCAAGTGTGGTTTTAATTGTGTTTCCTTTTTAATGTAAAAGCCATGGTGTGTGTGTGTTTTTTTTTTTTACATTAGCGGGAATATTGACAAAGTTTTGTACACACTTGTAATGGCCACTGACAGACAAATAAAAGCTTACTCTGTTCTAACCTAAAAAAAAAAAATCCAAACTATCTCTTTAAAACTTATATAATAAAACTTATTTCTAGAAAAACTTCTTTACATTTTAATGCCATAAAAATAACCCTTAAAGCAGCAGTATTCCCCTTCACAAACGTGGATGCATATAACTTCGACACCCCCAGTTCAGGTCAGTTAAAGAATAAACACTCATTATCATTCCGACGCTTTTTTCAGCTGACTGGGATGTTGTGCTGCATGTCTGAGTCTGGTGTTGTCTGCTTCCCTCATGCCAGCTGTTGGGTTATTTATATCCATGGATGCTGATCCAAATGAGCTAGTAATTAGGCAGCAATGCTTTTGAGGAGCCATCCATCCCTCCCTTCTTCCCTCCATCCCACTCTTTCACCATTTTCCCCTCTCTCTCTCTCTCTCGCTGCCTGGTGTCCCTGAACACACCAGGAGACAAGTGGGAGATAAAGGGGAGGCTTGACTTCACTGAATAATTGAAGGGGTTTTTACAAGTGAAACAGCTCGCTATCTGAGCCCATGAAGACAACACACGGGGTGTTATCAGAGCTGAGCAGAGACGCTCTCCTGCACATCCACACAAACTCGAGGCGGGTGTCAGCAGGTCACAGGCAGAACTTTAAAAAGCCTCACGCTTTTTCTACTGGGGAGAGCAGAGAGCAGCGGCTAATAAAACCTGATCAAACCTCACCACTGAAACTTCTGCCTTGAGAAAAAAAAAAAAATGAATTCAACTAATTTATTCATACCCCCTTTTCACCTATTTGTTTTGAAAACGGGCGGATGACATAACCTGCCTCCTTCCACCTTTTCCCCTCCAACGTTATAATTTCCAACTTTCAAAGCCCATAAACTTTATCTAATTATGAACAATTCAGTCGACTCCCTCAGCCAGGATGTTTGGCAGGTTTGCGGTGTTAATTTATGAAGAACAAATCTGAAATATGCAGATGTCTTTTGTTTGAAGCAGCTGTTTGGTCGTGTTGCCAGGTTTCAATCAGGCGATCTCTCGGGACACCAAGCATGTGCGATCTGTGGCCGAGGCCCCCTCTTTGATGTCTGACAGGGACGGAGGGATGAGGCCTGAGCGCGGAGGTTGTTCCGCAACCAACCCAAAAATGACTGTACAGTGTGCATCTGCAGAGGTTATAAAACTATTTCAGGTCTATAAACAAATAGACATGAATATTATTATTGCATACATGGAAACCCGCTGAATCTATTTATGTATTTTTTTGTAATTGCATGAAAACAAATGTGTAGTTAAAAAAAAAAACTACTGCAAATATTAACATAAATGTTCTTCCTAATTTTAGGTATTTGTATCTCTCTACAAATTCTAATTATGAAAATCATTACTGGTTAGCAATTTTTGAAGCAAATCACCTTTGTTCTCTTTTCAAATCAATCATATTTCTGTTTTTGTTCTACAAGTTAAAGAAAAAAAAATAGCAGAGGGTTGGGATTAAATTCTGAGTCATGTAACCTCAAGTCAAAAAAATGTGCTTCCCATGTTAGACCAGAAACATAGAAGAGGATCCCAAAGCACATCTGACAACTGCTGTCAGCTGTATTCATTGCTAATTTATAGCACTCATTAACCGATGCGAAACACACAAAAAAAAAATCAGAGCAATTATCATTTATCTTGATATATTATTTACTAGGGATCATTTTTCTGCTTGGTTGGGGACTTGGGAGGGGAGGGAGGACCGCAGGGGTTTGGAGACAGCTGGCACGAGAGTCACCGAGAGATCCAGGAGGCAAGAGACGACAATGTGATGAAGGTGTTTAAATGTGGCGAGGAGGATTTTAGTGGAATTTATTCAAGCTTTGTTTTGCTATAAATATTCAGTCTAACTGTAATGAGTAAATGAAGCCACAGCAATAACAGACAAGAATAGGTGTTTTCTGTTTACCCCATTTCTACAAATTTCTTTCTTGTGAAAGAAATTGAAAGTCACAGAAGTTATTCATCAGCAGCTTCTACGAGTGACTATGTGTAGCTGAAATAAAATGAAGTTAGATGGCAAATTACATCACAATATTTTCAACTGTACATATTGCCTGGTGCTAGTGGCATCTGACATCTGCCAGAAAGAGAAATAAGCAGGTTAAGTGGGGAAAAAAAAACTTGCATGAACATAAGTTCATGTAAGTTTTACGCATCATTTCTAGATGCGTAATGATTAAATGAACATAAGGAGATGATGAAGTGCTGAACGTTTTCTGATAAGAAATAAAGAGAAAATATATTTGATTGATCCACTTTGACAGGTCTTGAATTGTTATCTTTTAATTTTAGGTGAAATGTCCCAAACCAGCACATTTTCTTTCCAACTTATCACAACTTCAACTTACTCAGGGATAAATATTTTCAGATTATCCATCAGTTTTTACTAGTGGAAAATTCACCTGTTTGTGGATTTTTTTGCACAGAAAACCCAACTTGGGGAGCTGAAATACTCAGGCACTATGTTACTTCATTGGCTGGCGTTTGCAAAGCAGCAAATCTGGGAGTACCATTCATTTACGATGGCACTGGCTGGCTGAACTGCTAAGACAGGAAATAAGGAAAACTGTAGATGTTAGCTTCTGTGGTGGTGCCAAGATGGTTTCCACTGTGTGTACTAATGTAATATTTGGTGTTTGAACTAATCTAATAGACAGTTTTAAGTGCTTTTAAAGGTGAGCTCAAAGATTTGCGGTTAACTCTATTCATGGGCCTATTTTTAAAAACAACAGTTTATTTTATCTAGCAAATACAGTCCTTATTTATGAAAAAATTGTGAAGTAGCTCATTAGCTTTGCACTAAGCTGCAGCTACAAAGCTACAAACGTTAGCAGTTAGCAGCTAACAGATATTCATGCGTAGTACTCTCACATTGCATACAAATTATTTCTCTCTGTTTTTCACTCCGTCACCATCTTTTTTCCTATCCAGTACGTAAACACATGTCTGGTTGCAGTGGTGGAGAAAGTACTCAAAAAATTTACT
>NW_015113170.1:161007-228291 GCF_001443285.1 Poecilia latipinna | reverse complement strand
TATATATTGTATATATACCAATATATATCTGATATTGGTATCAGATATACCAATAATAATGGTAGTAAATGAGTGACTATTCTTATTTTTATTTGTGGATGATATTCCCAGCATCCTAAAGTAGAAAGTAATGGGAACCGCCGTGTGAAATATTGCACGAGATGAACAAATGGAAATATTAACATGATATAAATATTTTATAGTATTTTACACTTAACACTAGATTTCTCTGTATTATTTATGCATTTGCCCGCTCTGTTTTTTTTTTCCTAGCCTATCCATCCTTTCGCCTTCTAGCTGCTGTAAATCGCTCTCCTGTTGTGTCTCAGTGACAGATGCCTAATTGAATGATGAATGTCCCCTTCATTATACACTAATTGAACTGCCTTTTTTTATTTCTCGCTTCGCAGTTTGATTGGCCGGCGCACGTGCAGCTGGGCTCGTCTGATTGGCGGGATACTCGGGCGCCGGGGGTTTTGGGGCGGGGTGCGGTTCGAGATGAGATCGCTGCCAGTGAGTGTCGGCTGGCGGGAGGCGCAGCGCTGCACTCCATCTGTCTCATCTCTCCCTCACACACACACACACACAATGATGCAGCAATGAGCAACATAACTCCCCCCTCATCGCCACCATCACCTCAGCCTGGATTCTCACCTCTCACAAGGGATTGATGCGGTGCGACACAGGGCACACACTCTTGTGAATCGTAATAAATTATGCAAATGTCATGCTTCCATGTGACACAGATGTTAGTTAGAAATCCTTGTTTATAATTTGTTGTTGACATTTTGCCCTGAAACGTCTTCTCTTTGTATTTTTCGTCCAGCTCGATGTCACACACTTTACTACTTCCTCTTTCCTGCCAACCAGCGTCAGACATGTACTCAATCAGATATTTGATCTGACACCGCTACGACTTATTAAAAAATCTGAAATTTTGAGATTAATCGCAGAAGTTGTCTAGAATTTTTCAGAGCTCAAAAAGTCTCAAATTTGCCAGAAAATACTTTGAATTTTTGAGATTAATATAAATCCAGAACAAACAAGACTTTGAAAACTTTCCACTATTAAAACCCAAATAATTTCCAAAAGTCTCAAAATTTCAGTTTTGTTTTTTTCAACTTCTGTAGCTCAGAAATTACCTTGAGTTTCTAGAACATTTCTGAGATCAATCTCAATATTTCAGATTTATTTTCACGCAAATGTACGAACCTTTGAGCTCAGAAACGTCCACATTTTTTTCTCACAAATTTCCGAATTTTTTGAGTTCAGAAATTTACACTTTTTTATCCAGTTTTTTTGGCGGAAATGTAATTTTTTTCTTTCATACATCTACAGTGGCCCTAATACGCTGTTGTTCACCACAGCAAGGAGACATACATGTACTCCAAAACCCATGTGACCAATGCTGAAACACACAGACATGCTTTAAAGGCACGTATTTGTGGTAACACACTGGGGGGCGTCTCGGACCGGCCCTGACCTGACAGCCGACCGATGAAGATTAATGTGTCCTCTCTGAGTGACAAGCTGGGGAATTGAAGGGCAGAAGGCCTCGTTAATCAAGAGCCTGACAGATGCCATTCAGGACCTCTGAACAAGCGCAACTCCCACACACAAGAACCCATTTAAATACACACCCGGAGGAAACGGCTCACACATCTCTCTCCGCCGTGGAACCTCATTGTTTCACCTCCGCTTTCCGACCACATCCACTTTCCCACTCGAGCGGACCAGCGTCAAGCCCAGGCAGGCTTAATCATGCGTTGCCAGGATTAAAACTCGTTCCTTATAGCGAGGCTGCCAGCATGAAAATAAGAAAATCAATCGGGCAATTCGGAAGGCCGGCCCGCGCTCGTGGGCTTCAGGGTCCTTTTCCGTGTTCATTTATAAGAAGCCTTGAAGCTGAAGGGACCCTCGCAGGGTCAAGCTTTATGATCATTTATTATAATTTACCCATAATGCCAACTTCCAGGATCGTTACCGGCCAACCGTTTCTGATAAATCTCTTTGTCTTCACTGAAGTTCTTCAGCTCTGGAGGAGAACGATGGGAAAATGTATCTGTATTATCTTTTGGTTAAATTGACTGACTTAATCGAGATATTGTTTGAGCAGAGAACAGAAAGTGCTGCCATGCAGCTCCAATTTCACTAAAAGCTAACAGTTAAATAAAATACTCTCTAATGTATTTGGCTGATTAAATCCAGGTTATGAAACAGCATAAGAAAATGTAACAATCTTGGTCGTTTTAGGTAATTGAGCAAAGGCTTTAGGCTGACTCTGGGTCAATTTTCCCACCAATGGGTTGCCGACTTACCGTCATACTGCCCCCATAAGCAAGCAATTTCACACCCTTATGCTCTCTCAAATTTGGGATATTTCTTTTGTTAGTTACATCTTTTGATGATTTCCGACAATAAATAATTTTTAAAAAATCCTCAGACCTTAGGTCTTAACGTCACTTTTTATGTGCTCTGCAGATGCGTCTTTAAGTGTAGCTTGTTTTCAGCAGGTTCATCAACACAAGTGAAATTATTTCCTGCAATCATTTTGCATTGGTTGCCAAAAGATGAAGAACTACGACAGATTTGACCACAAAAAAAAAACAAACTTTCAAACTCACACTTGGACCTCGTAACTCAAGATAAATCATCAAAATACCAGTGGCAACCTGAGAAAATATGGTTAGCATTTACAGGGATGCTTTTACTGCTGAAATGAACATTACAAATAGGTTTAATAACGTTTGATAGATGCATGTTTCATTTCCTCTCTGAAACAAACATTTTAGTCAGCATCCGCGATGGAGGAAAGCCAAAGCAATCTCAATTTAACATCTAGAAACCTTTCAGCCAAGCAAAAATTACAGGGATAATTCTACTTGACAAAGATTATATTTGTGAAAAACACAACAGATGGACTAGTTAAACCTCGACTGGATTAATGTACATTAATTACAGAAACTTTAAAGCACGTGTGTAACTATCGCTTCAAAGGTGAAAACAAACAAATCCTAATTCATGGTTTTCAAAAGGTTTTCTCCTGTTCACATGAACCTTATTTTATGTACTGTGTTGTCTCACCACTTGAATTTATTGCTACACCAACAGTAACCTAAGTATAAAACACTAAGTTGCAAAAGAAAAAAAAAATGGCCCATTCTTCCATGTTGCTTGCAATATTTTTGTTAAGCTTGTGATTATCCCAAGCAAGCAACTTAAGCACTTTGTAAAATTACATAAAATGTCTCCCATAACCATCTTAATAAAAAATGATGAATCCCACAAACATCTTTGTGTTTTTCTTATCACCATGGAATGAACCTACCTCAGCCTTGACAGTGTTAAACTGTAATAAAACCGAGAAACGTTTCATCATTTCCGTTTCTGCCAATAAAATCCCAGGACCTTTACACTTTAACTCTTTACCTGGCTCGGGATTCCTCGGCGAGGCCGACCACGTTTTTGCACTCTGCTTTTATTAGCTAATGGAACTTAATATTTCATGAGCTATTAATGGAAGCTCAGCTTGTAATTAGCAGTGTGTCAGAGAAATACGAGCATGAATCTTCATTAGACATCGCAGCAAGTCTTTTCATCTTCATTATGACCTCACTGCGTCATTTTTCACCCTCTTATTACGCCTTTTGTTTTTGTTGCTTGCTTGTCGCTCCGTGCTCGTTATCTGGTGGCAGAAGATGGAAAACATTACAGTTTTTTATAGAGGTTAAAAAATACGCCTGGAAGGAGTCTGATTGAACAAAAAGAAATGTTTCTTGTGTCTCAAGTGAGGCTTTGTTACAAGTTATTAGTCTATAGTACATTGTCTGCAGACTGATACCAATAATAGCTTCGTAAACCATTGTAATTCCCAACACTTATGTCTTATAAGTTCCTTCTGCAAAGCCATGTTAATTACAGACAGGCCTGTTGACCTTTTAACAGCCAGTTCACAGTAATCTCCATGTAACAGAACAGATTTACCCAACAAAAGCATTTTCTGTACTACATTTTGATAATTTCATCACATCAATGCTTTAAAAGCAGCAGCGTAACGATTATGTGTGTGTGTGTGTGTGTGATAAATTACTCAGATTGTCCACCGTATTTTCAAAATGTCCTCTTTCACTCGAGTGTCATGTGTGATTGTTGGGAGTTTATGGCCGCTCTTCCCTGGAAGAACACCAGCGACGGTTTCCAGCCAAGGGCCTCAAGGGCGCGCATCGCTGCAACGAAGCCATCGCTCTTTACCGTGGCGATTCATGGAGGCTCCACTTCCACTTGTATTATCTTAATTGTCCTGGCAAGTATGTTCAGTGGTTGTATTATCAATTTATGGCTCCTCTTGCCACCCCATTAATCCAGCCGTTAAAACACTGTAACCAGTGGTTCAAACCCTGCTGGAGGAACATAAAGCTGTCCCGGGACTGCCTGCAGCGCTGGGAGCACGACAGAGATCTGACAGCGTGGAGGGATGCTATTTTCCCACATTTTTCATGTGGATATCTTTTCGTTGCTGGAGAAGTCAGTTAGAGTAGAGTTATTGAACATTAAATTGAAGCTCTGTGTGAAAGAATAACCTACACTTTTCACCGTTGTCTCACGAAGTTCATTCCTCACTGCTGACGAAGAGATAAGGACGCGTCTGTGAGCCGTGTTAGCGCGCAACTCTGAAGAAAAAAGTTCCCAGTGTTTTTCTCTAAATGTCGTCCTGCTGTAGCCTCATTGTTTTTGTAAAGTTTTTTATTGTCATGATTTGTTAAAGAGACGCATTGAGCCTTCACTATTCTGTCAGAATTAAATGTAATTTTTAAAGCTGGGGTATGTAACTTTTATATATATTTATATACATATATCACAAAAAACGGTTTGTTTGTTTTTTTACACATTGGTTGAACGTGTCATCAAGTTGTGACAGTATAGTTTAAGACAAATAACCTGTGAAAAAATTGAGCTCCTCTGCCTTCTCCCAGTGCTAAATACAGAAATACACAGCTTGCTAAGAAACAACCAGGAGGGAGGGTGTTAGCGTTGTCAATCAAGCTTGTGTATGAGCTGCTCTAACTGTCTTCTTTTCTCTCTGCTACACTACAGCGTCTTTTCTTTAGCGAAAACTGCCACGAATGCTAAGGCTAGTTAGCATAGCCACCGATTGATAAAAGTTTTTCCTGTAACAATAAGTTATTTCTTCGCCATTAGCACAATTAGCAGCACGTACAAAAGGTTAATTGACAGCGCTAAGGCTTCCTCCCGACTCTGCAGAAGCCAGAGCCAATTGGTGGCTCTCATGGGTCATTTTTGACTGGGAGCGGAGTATTTCTTCAGAGGCAATAGTGGCACTGGAAAGCAGTGGAGAAGCTCGATTTGTTTGACAGATTGGCTGTCTCATGTTATACTGTCACAACATCATGATAATTTTAACAAATATATCAAATGTTTTTTTAGCTGTAAGAGACAATCCTTTGTAAGTTGTGCTTTTTCATATTGGCTTCATCCGTGGTTAGCAAATAACATGAATGGCTCTGTGGTTTTGCATACGTTAGATTGGATTTAAATAAATTAGACCTAAGTAAAGAACGGATCATTACATTATGTAATCTGTTAAACATCACATTAAACTCTAGAGTTGACGGTATGTTTACTTTTGTTTCATCGTGACAGTATATCCACCGATATGGTTATTTTTATTAAAGTTATCAATTTGTTTCTAATGTTTCTCAGTGTTTGATTAGAACCAAGCAGACTCTTGAGGCCTGCACATACTCTAGTAATATTAAGCTATCATATAAGACCAATAACCAATAAAAACAAACAGTAAAATCAAAGAATCCAGTTTCACATTTAAAACTAAATTACTAAAATAAATGTATTTTTCAATCATATTCTCATTTATTGAAATACAGCTATATATTCAGTCATTTTATGTCAGTATAAACAAAAATAAAGTAAAATTTATGTTCCCTAGGCACAAATCAAGTGGTTTTTTTTAATATATATATTCATAAATGGCTGCATGACTGTACTATTTAAAGAGCCGATGATAAAAAAATGAACTCAATTTATTGAAATTTAAAAAACTCCTTGATTGCAGAATTTGATTTGGAGACATTAATCAGTGAAAAAGAAAAAAATGCAGACTAGTTTTGATTTCAAGCCAGCGCACTACAGTCAGAAGAGATACATGGCCGTCTCCGAGGTGATGTCATATGCCACGAGTCAGAGGTCCAGCGCCTGATCCAATTATAGGCCTGTCATATACTGTACATGATCCAGATGACTGGGAAGTTACTCACTGTTTTACAGAGCAGCAGTTGCTCGTCTACAAATCAGTCCAAGGAACTGCAGCTGGACCACAAACCAAACTAATGAACGCAGATCCGTTTTGAGGCAGGGATTTTTGGTAAAAGAAAAACATTTTTCTCTGAACAATCACTCCTTTGACTTAAATCACTATCTCTGAAAACTCTTACAAAATAAAGTTTTTGCCGTGTTCTTTTTTTTTTACGCCTTTTCGCTGTTTTTGCAGTTCTCAAACGCTGATGATTCATAGATATCGAGCAGACAAGAAGCCCTTATTGCAGCATTGTTTGTATGTGTGTGCACTATCTGCTCTGCCACCATCTTTCTCTGGCCCTCTTCTCGTCTCCGGGCTGAAAACTGCACCAGCGGTAATTGCCTGACCTTTACGGCGGCGAGATAGTCTCATTAAGCCTGATGGATAATGATGGCGCCTCGCCATGCTACGTGAACCTCTGTGATAATGAAACAACACAACAGCCCTGCTGCTCCACTCGGAGGGGGGGTGGGGGGGGGTCATGGGAGAAGGCTGATAACCCAGAAAGAGCAACCCATTCCTGGCTAACAACAAGACCCCGAAGTCCCCCGGAGTGTCGCCCTTCTCTCCTACAGCCACATGGGAGATAGTCGTGTTGCGCTTTTCCCGTGTTATTGAGATCCCGATGGTCTGGTAAATCGTAATGGGGGGAAAAAAATTACGTTTTAAATCAAAGAAAAGCTGGAGTTATTTTGAGTTTGACATAGGTTACAAAATGAGGTTTTGCTTGTCTGTGTTTTTGCATATATGTTAACTAGCTAGCTAGAAACAACATTTTTTGTTTCTGTTTTTGGTGAATAATTGTGAAATTATAATTCTGCATGAATTTTGAAATTGTTCCTAACATGAAAAAAAAAGATGTCTATAAAACCTTATGTTTCTCATTTAGACTTAACGTAATTTGTAAAAGAATTAATATTTTAAAGTTGAAAAAAAAATGCAGTAAAAAAATAAACGCTACAGCGTTGTCTTTATTAATTTTAAAATATGAATTTTCTAAAAAATGGGAATTTCATTGTGAGCCAACAGGCTGAACATTTGTTCAGATGTGTTTAATTTGAACAAAATGTAAAATTTTTAATTTAGGTCAACTTAATGTAATAATGTAAAAACTTAAATAAGTTGGGGTAAAAATTTTTTTAAATTTCCCGTAACTAATTTTTAGCTTAATTAAATTGGTAAAAAAAAAAAAAAAAAAAAAAGCTGAGTAAACGTACTTAAAGTTGTTGCTGTCAGTTTTAGTGTTTTCAATTTGACAGTTAAAACTTGATAACTGAGTCAAAGCAACAAGGAAACTAGACTGAGCCAAGTTGACTCAGCAAATATATAAATATTTTTACAGTGTACTCTGAATGACCTGGTTTTATGAGCTACAAGAAAATCCCGAATAAAACATTTTTGGAAGATTTCTTGCTCCATTGCTCTCCATCAGCAAATGATAAGAAGTTCTCAAACATGTCATGTTTTCTTCCCCTAAATGGCTGAAGGCAAAAGCAATCAAATCAGTGCTTTCTTTGAACAATATTTCTGTAAAGGTTTGCCTCAACTTAGCTGCGTAGAAATAAAAGAAAAAAACTAAATGAGTAACACTTAGTCAGATGTCCGCTGAAATCTAAATGATATGTGGAAAGTATGAATCAAAACATGTGCTTGTAGATAGTAGTTAATCCTCCCCGCTGATGGGTCGTCTTTTCTCTGTGTTTCAGAGACATTTGTTATCCCACATCATTACGTGAAGGCCTGACTTCACACAGACAGACTCCTACTCTCCATTCGTGTTACAACTTACAACTGCAGCTCTTGAATTATTTATACTAATTTCAGATACCATTTATGAGACGTGTTTATTTACAGCTGAGACTTTTTCCTGATACGGCTCACCTCGGGGAACCTCTGATTGACAGAGTAATCGGCTTTGTTTTGTTCGTGTCCAAACAAACTCTCAACATTACAACAGTGATTGATGTAACAGGCCAGCCCAGCTTTTAACACGGACAATCTCGTGTTTAATAAAGGAATGAAAAAGTAAAACATGATTTTGGTATTCCAAGTCTTTGCCAACTAGCAAATTTTGGATTTATGAACTATTTGCTAACAGCTTTAAAATTCCTTTCAGTTTATTTATGTTGTGCCAATTCGCCACTAATGTCCCACCAAAGCCCTTCAAAGACAAAAAGACATATCGAGATAAGATGTAGGTTTTTATTCACCACTCTTAAATCAATCTCATCATGTGGAAGGATGTAAGTTCTATTACACACCGTCCAAATTGATCATATTTATAATAATATCCTCTCAAAGTTAATTTTGTAAGGTCACCTGGTAAAATATTTTCTCCAAAGGTCAGCTGATTGGAATAAGTAATTAATTTTGCAGCAATCTCTTCTCCAAAAGCATTTAGCGACAGTGGAGAGGAACAACGTCTAAATGAAATCTAGAAGTTTTCCTGGTGAACAAAACTTTCACATGTTTCGCTTGCTTTTGTGATTCAGTTTTCCAGTTATGCCTTTACTGAAAGTGTAAATCAATACGCGTACATGATGATAAAAGTGATTTATCACCGTATTAAACTACAAGTTATTTTAAGTCGGCCTAAACAGACCAGTAGCAGGTATTCTAAGGTTCTAAGTAGCTTGATTTGGAAAACCAATAAAGTTTTCTGTCATGTCGTTTCTGCTGCTTAATGTCATTTTAAATGAGATGCCAGAGAAAGTGTTAGTATGTTGCACCATGAGTCAGTTTTCTGAAACGATGATGCTAAGATCATCCGATTCTTAGAAAAAAAAAACAACAACAAATAAATTCAGCTGGCTAGAGATATTTCTGCTCATGAAAAACATAGTTACAGTAACTGGCTGCTAATTACTGAGCTAATATTGCCTTGTGATGCCTGTTACTCAAAATCTCCTTGTTCTTACTCTATTTTATTTTTTATTTTATTTTTTTTGCAAAAGTGGGTGTAAAAATAAATTTAAACAAAAAAAAAAGTTATAGATAATGCTGTTACAACTTCAGTGATCAAAATTAAATTACTTTGGGAGCATCGGAAATAACTGTTGCCTTTCTCTTTGAAATGAAACCAATTTGAGAATATTGTACATTAAAGTTTGACATTTTTAAGCAAACATGAAACTGGCATTTTCACTCATTAGATGTTGCTCATTTCAAGCACCTCCGAAGCTAAACAAGAGTTGGTACATGGTCAAATACTTGCCGGAAAAGTCAGATTGTTACGTTTTCCTTTCTCAGTTGAACCACTTGTCATAGATTAAAAACAGTGGCAGCACTGCAAAGAGGTGGGCAAAACTCAGCTCTTCTAGTTTAGCAAGCTTGAGTACATTTAAAGTATTTGTGTTTTAATTTGCACTTCAGTCTGTTAGTATTGATACGTGAGGACAAGATTCAACTGAGATCGTATATTTAGATAAAAAGATAACACCCAGTTTTGTGGGGGGTTTTTATGGATCTCTGCCACAGTGAGAGTTTTCATTACTTAACTTTACCTGCTGAGGTCTGACAGCCGCTAATGTGTAAGAATGAGTGGAAGGTCTTTTTGTGAATGGGTGGGGTGGGGTTTGACCAGAGGGCAGGCTTCTCTCCCCCAGTCGGGGACGTAACACCAGCAGGGGGTGCTGACACCCTGATAACCGGCTTTCAGCTCATCTTCCTCCCACCCTGAGGAAGGTTGCAGTCCTCAGATTCCCTTTCTGAAAATGTGAGAAACAGTCAGAGGGAAACGCTGAGTCTTACTAAACGACACAAAGAGCTCCAGCGAAAACAACAGTGAATTTTTCCTTGTGTTGGATATTCTTAAATAAAAAGAAATTATATTTTTTGATTTAGCTTTTTTTTATTTTTATTTTTTACCGTTATGTTTATGAATTTCTCTGCAATTCTTGCATAAAAGCAGTGAGTTTTTACACGTACGCGTCAGTATCGTGTCTCGTTATGTCTCGTCTGAATTAACCTAAATAATAACGAATTTTCCAACAAAAGGAGGAAAACACACTTCACTCGGTTATCATGTCACTTACAGTAATCAGCCCTGAAATGTTCAATTAATTATGAAATAATAATTATTATTCTGAAACGCCCTAATTATCAAAACGGCATAGCTGTTCAGCCGATACTGTCTCCCTAATTAATGCTGTAATCATTGTTGGGTTGAGGCGTCACATGCGACGGGTCTTCAGTCTGAATTATGAGATTGAAAAAGCAGATAACAGGATTAATACGGCCGATTACTGGAACCGTTGTCACATGTTGGCGACACAGAAGCCGCCAGTTATTAAAATTATAGCTAAATCATTGCATGCTTATTACGAAGCCTCGCTTTTTTTTTTACTTCAGGAAAAAGACCTTTTATGAATTTATTACAAACTATTGACAACAGATCAACATTTTATCCATAGTTACAAAATGATGAACAATCAAAAATGATCAAATAGTTGTATTAAAAATGACTACTATTTCACTGGGGGAGAAATTGAGGAAGTACAACTTTAGATACAACTCAACAAAGAATTTATACTTAATGAAACGGAACATTTTGCAAGTTTCAGTAATAACATAAACAAAAACAACAGGAGAAAATTTAAGCTAAAATTTAAACATGACGTCTAACTTGCGGTATGCAATAATTGCATTTCATACTGACGGACCATCCCAACATTTCTCCCAACATCTTGCACAGTCGGATTAAAACCTCCTTCGTGTAACATCTCCTACTGAGTCTGACCGTATGATTTCATCTATTGCGGCGCTACCTTTTTGTGGGATTATACCAGACGCTCTGAGTGATGTTTTTTTTTTTTTGTTGTTGTTGCAGTGACGTTTTGGTGTTGCATCAGAGAGCATGAGCTCATGCGGCGTTGGGGCTGTATACAGTGAGTGCTGCGTGTTACGTGCCAGCTGTGGCAGTGGAACGAGCCAAGCCAGGCAGGCTGGAGTGGATCAGCGCTGTGATACTGCAACCCCCGAGGCCCCCATGCCCAAGGGAGGGGTCACAAGTTCAGTCCCCCCCCACCCCACGCTCCCCGTAAACTCCTCATCTGCTGGGCATCCAGTAACCCCCGACCTCTCCCTGTGTGTGTATGGAAACCAGTAGAGGCAACAAAAAAAATAAAAATTAAATTACCCTCAGTTACTCAAAACCAACATTTATTTTCAGTTTTTTAGCAGCAATAAAAGAAACCGGCCTATGAAACGCAGTCTCTTACGTATTTATTATATCTTTAAGATTTTGCCGTCGGGTCTCAGAGCCACTCGTCCTGTTTGTGTTTCACATCATCTCCAATCTATTTCAACATAGCTGGGGGTGTGTACATCATCGCCCCGTTGAAATAGCAGCGTTATCCGGATGCCCCAGGAGGGAAGCATGTAAAACATATCAGGACCTGTGTATATGTATTCAGCCTCTCCAGAGGTGAAAGACGTAGTGAAAATACTGTGAAACGGGCCCATTTGTAAATTTTAAAAAATGTTTTTGTCCCTTTCACCGGACGGTTCAAGGTTGTCATCTGTTTCTACGACTTTCACGCGGAGGTGCTAAAAGGGAGATTCGGAGATGCTAATCCATCTCCTAGAAGCCTCCATTTAGGCAGTGGCAGGGCTTGTGAAGCTGTAACTTGAGCAAAACTCAAAGAGAGTTGTATTTTGGGAGCTGCTGTTACACGAGGATATGCGTTAATCCATGCTATCTCCTTGATGATTATAAGATAATTATTGTGTCCAACTTTGGTAGAATATTTGTGCAGTAACAGCTGGCATGTGGAAAGGACAACCATACAAACTAGAGTAGTGTCTTGCAATGCATTCTTTGGTTTCACTAGTGGCTTCATTGCAAACGGGAGTAAACATGCTCAATGAAACCCAAACAACCCTTCAAGTCTTTATTTTTGGACTTCTTGTACATAACCTGATCATTCCTTGTCATGGTTGAAGTCTGGCTCGTCGCCAAAACCCTTTCTCATCAGATTCAAAGGGGTTTCACTCCAGGTTTTACCTTTGCACTGATACCCTACCGTGATCTGATAAATCCCCCACAAATCTCTGGGAAATATGTTACTAATTAACCCGGGTTTTCTCCTCTTCTAGACGTCTTTGGTTTCCTTCCCATTAGTCTTTTGAGACCAGACAGCTCTAGCTATCCATCGCTCACAACTGCTCCTCTTAAAGGAAGGAACATGCTTACCAGAGGCACCTCCGCAGTGATAGATGTCCGCAATACCTCTCCAGCCCGACCTTTGCAAATAGAATACCCTGCTGTGCTAAAGAAAACAATGTGTTTCTGAGGAGTAAAATACATTCCATCACTGGGTCCGCAAGGACTGAGAAATGGGAGCAAAGGAGGAAAGACAGCAGCCGAGGAGAGTGCAGCGGAGGGTTATGGGGCTACCTGGTTTTCACATCAGAAATGTTGGACAGGAGGAAGGAGGGGGGGGTTGCCGCACGGCAACTCAAAGACCCCTTGAGCTATAAATTTGGCACTGAAAGGACCACACCGTTCATATAGCTTCTCCTGTTGGCTGAAACCTTAGCCCGGTTCAGCGACTGCCACGCCAGAGCCGACTTTAATCAATCATCAGCTGCGGCTGGCATGACAGGAGGCATTCCAGGAGATTAATTGTTGTCTCTAATTCAAGGCCTGATGTAAACAAGGTGCGACTCCGGCTCGGCGTGATTGCTAAGAGGCACTGAGGGAAGAAGCTTAAGGGTTAGGGAGCTGGTAAACTGATAGATTGAAACTTCAGTTGGAATAAAATGTTAAATACGAGGTTTTACGTAAAATTGATTGATTTGACATTAGGAATATGCTGACACAAAAACCAAACTTTCAATATTTCGCTAAACTACTAACCTTCCTGACTAATCATTGCGGCCATTTGAAGATGGCTGTATAGATGACTCTACCTACTCCTGTCTCCCTATATGTTTGCCCCGAACAATCTCCCCTCTCATTTCCTGGGGGACCCTTCCAACTCCCCCCCGACTAAAAACATTACGCTGAGTTTTCACGACACCGACCTGTACGGACAGGCAAAGACACCTAAGTCATTACCCATGATAACTAATCTATTAATGTTGACTGATGGCCTCATTAAAAGGTTCACATATAAGTCTGAGCTTATGTGTTAATGACATGTTAATGCGTCTGTCAATTATAAGCTGGGGTAATGACACCTGCAATGAGATGATATCGCTGGTTGGAGTCAAACTTGTAATTCCATCTCTCCAGAGGTTAAGTAGAACGTTGATCCCTTGGTGGCAAACCAAAGATGGATGTTGCACCGTGCTCTTGGAGTGCCATGCTCATCTGATTGTTGGGGAAAGTTGGAGGAAGATCAAAGGACAGTCAGATTGTGATGAGAGATGCTTCACCAGAAGAAAGACTAGAGTGATGTAGAAATGTTGTCCATTGAAGATGTTTGGTCGGATTTTTGGGTAACCGACCAATTATCTGTCGTTCATTTCCAGTTACCAGCTTATTTCTTGGTGCATTTTTAATTAGAGATTAAAAATGAAAAGATGTCACATGCTTCCAATATGTCTCACAAATCTTAGTGCTGAATCTTGACCCAGCTAAGGTTCCTAGAAGCCAGGTACGACCAGGGGAAGCTTATCCTCATATTTCCATTTACAAATCAGATTTATAAAGACAGGCTTTAAGGCTTTAGATTTAAAATCTACAGTTCAACAATAAAAGAATCAACATAAGTTATAAATATTCAACTTCAATATAGTGTCATATATTTTATAAACTTTTGAAACTGAAAACTTCTCGATTTTCCTGATGTTTTACATTCACATTGTCAGTAGCCCAACGAGACACTATGAGTCCAAACTCTATGAGGTCTGGAAACAAAACAGAAAGAATCCAACAGAAACTCAAACAGAGACTAATGCAAACTACAGGTGTCATGGATGGATTTCTAACCAAACGGAACCACCCTGATGTTCTAGGAAGAAATCCAGTCTTGGCTCTAATGTTCAGCCAAGTAAGTGGCTCACAGATGCAATCCTAAACCACTTAAACGTCTCCTAAACTCGTTTTGAGCTGTCTCTATAATATCAAACATGTTTGGAAACGTTCAAATCCACGGGCAGCTAACTTAAGTTGTCAATAAAAAAGAAAGCTATTTCAATTATGACTTGATGATGTGTCTTAATCAACCCGTAGCTGGTCTCCCTCAAATTGTAGTTGGCAACTTGGTTTGCTCTGCTTCTGTCTTGAATTTTTCAATGTCAACTAATAGCAGAGGTGACTAGCTGGGCCTTTTATTCAACCACTGTGTTATGAGCAAGTGAATGTCCAAAGTTAATGGGTCTAAACCTTTACTGTTGTACCTTTCCTCCCCAGAAACATCGGAGTTATCTTTCCTTCCTGAACAATATGAACACTCAAAGACATAGGGTTGCATTCCTTCGTCAGAACCAACTCCCTCTTCTTCACTCCATGGCTTCTTCCTCCAAAACGGCAGATACATTTCTCCAGTCTTCACTTCAAATCGCACACAACTGGCTCCACTTCTGTGTACTCAAGCTTAGTTGTTTATGATTTGACTTACCCTCATTACATCACAAGATACGTAGCGCTGGCGTTTGACCAAGTCACTGTAGATGCAAACGGCGACACTGCATTTTTGGTATTCTGTGAGAAATATTTACTATTTTAAAAGCTTCTACGTTCACATAATAGAAGCATAGTGGTTCAACTTTTTAAACACGTAAGTGGTTTTAACGTGTCAGTGACACTTTAACACTCATCGTCATCGTCCTCATCCTGCTAGCAGGTCAGTCTTGTGTCTTTTTGCCAGTTTTCTTCGAGTATTGTCCTGTATTTATCTATCTTCATATACCAAATTTCATGTCTGCTGAAGAAAAGCATCCCCACAGCATTATGTGGCTACCCCCATGTTTTACTATGGGAAGGTCTATTTAAGGAAATCTGCAACTTCTCCACTTGTTCCTACTTCTGTCAAACAGCAAACAGCGCTGTCATTTAACTTACATAAACCCATATGGCACGCTTGCTCACAACCGGGCCTATTTTTAACATTCATATTGGATTGAGCAATCCGTCATCCCGGAGTTTGAAATTTAACTTGATTTTTTTATTTCTTCAAACCATTTTAAGTCTGACCTTGACATCAAGCGAAGGAAAAGCTCGTCACCAGCGGTATGCGAGTAGATGTAAAAAAGAAAAGCTCTTCTCCATTCTAGATTTAATTTCAAGGCAATATTTAGAATTAGGTTTAATTAGAGACTCTTTATTAGATTTGGATTCAGATTTATGCAGAGTGTTCCACCCTGTCTGTACAGGTACAGGCACCACGCTGAGCCTCCCTGATGCAAGCCTGTCTCCGTGTCATCTGGTGCTCATATCATCTGCATGTGCCAGCTGTGCGACCACTGGGACTGATGCCATATATCTGGCTCTCATTTTCTCCGAATCTTCCCTCCTCTCTATAACTTTAAAACTTCCCCTCTCCCTCTCTCTTGACTCCATCCCTCTATCTCTCCACCTCTGTCTGTGTCTTGTCATTTTCTTTCTTTTTTTTATTTTTGTTTCTGGCCAGGCAGACCGTTTCAATGTGAAATCATGGTTAATGCGCCATGACAATCTGACACAACGCACAGTCCAGGCCCTGCTCCATCTGGTTTCAATTTAATTTGGTCAGAGAAGAGGAGGGGGTGAACGGATGACGGGCTGAGATGAAGGGATGGAAGAGCGGGCACTGGGTGGAGGGGTTGAGATGAAAGCTCGTCGTGTTGCTCTCTGGCGAATCGTCTCGCCGTCCTTCGTTCCTTCCAAGTTTCTCACATGTAGCGTGAGGTGATGGACACTCGATCAAAGGTCTCCAAAAATATGCTGGAGAGAGAAAGCAGCGAGTTTTCTCATTAGAAACAAGAAGCGTGCGTTTGGTGGTGACGTTCACGACTGTTTTGATTCTTTCTCTTTACCGTGAACGATGAGACTCGAGTCTCAGTTTGTGGGAGCCGTTCTTTGTTTTTTTTTTACAACTCTGCTCGCTTGCTCTACACTGCAGTAGCTCTTGTTAATCTATTTAATTTAAAATAGGTTTATTTAATTGTTAAATAAATAAAATAGGAGAGGGATGTCTGAGCAGACAGAGTGCTTTCCCATTGCTCAACGTTTGCTTTCGTGACGTGTCATGGCAGCGCTGAGTGACCTAAATGCTATACTGCAAAAACACAAACTCTTACCAAGTATTTCTGTTCAAAATGTCACGGAAAACTTTCACCTGTTGCTGTTGTTCTCATCGCTCCCCGTGTGTCGATTCCACAATGCGCTCCTGTGAACTGTAGCTTTTTAGAGGCTTTCAGCTTAAAATAGTAGTTCGATTAATCTGCGCTATGTAATATTAATCCATTAATATTTTCAGATGAATCTCATGCGAAATGTCAGCAACCCTGGAAAATATATACATAATTTTTCTGTAAAAACATACTGCGATTATTTATTTAATACAGATGATTCAACTTTTGTGAACTTTCATGGACTTCATCCTCAAAAACAATTCAAATGAAACGATATTATAGATAAAATGACTTGTTCTCCGAAAAAAATTTACATTATAAAAAAACCCTGAATCATCTGAACGGAGATTTGGTTCCTTTCAGAGAGCTGCAAGTCCCGTCACCGGTGTTTGCCTGTGACGGTGATAACAGATCAAACCACGCTGAACGGATACAGGAGGGGGTTAGTTTAGCCTTGGTGCAAAGAGTTAATGGGGGACATCTTCTTGCAGTTTGAGCTCATCACGGCTATATGGAAGAAATGAGACCATTACTAAATGCTGGACCTGTTAAGAGCAATTTTCCTAATTATAGGGATGAAACGACGTGTCAGCTGCCACGGCAGACGTAGCAGCCCATCGGGTTGTGGAGACGGAAAGTGTTAACTCTTTAATGTGACTAACTAACAGGCTAGGCTTAGGCCAAGGCTTAATGACTTAATGGAAGTAATGATCTAAGGAAAGCCATATGTGTTAAAGCTGCAGTCCAGCCGCACACTGTATGACAGGTTCAGCGCCCATATGGCACTTTAAATGTCTTTTTTTCTGTTTGCTTTGTTAGGATTTTTCTAAGTAAAGTCCAAAAAAACATTCACTATTGTAGGGTTACCTTTACTTAGTTTCTATAGTTTGTCTCAATGATGATCAATCAGAAAAGGGTCAGAGTTTTAATGGTGGAAGGAACATCAGTTCGGCAATCATTCCTGTTTCTCGTGGTCAATTTATTCCAGAAAGTTTCAATTTGATTAGATTTCCAAAATCTTAATCTATAGGTGATTTGATGATTGAATTATATTTTAGAGAATTATTGCTACCCATTAAGCATTATATAAATGAAGAGAAGGAGCCACAAAAGTCCTAAAGAATTCATGCGCCTTCAACTTTTCCACATTTTTATGAATTACAACCATAAACATTTATATATTATACTGGAATAACACAGTATTCCAGTATAATATGTAAATATATAATATGTATATATTTATAAACATATTATATATTGTCCTACCAATCTTTTGGTAGGACAACTATTTGTTGTGAAGTCCAAAAGAACAGTTTCTATGAAAAGTGGCCAGAAAATCCAAAAACTCTGATTTGCATTTACTTAAATCTTTTTTCAGTATTCCAAACTCCTCACATCTGCATTCCACTAAACGATGACGGCTGCTTGGATCCACCGGCTATAAGACAGATATTCTCCGAACCGACTACGTTCTCTCCCTGTGGATGAGGATCTGCTGAAAGTGCAGCTGTGGCAACAGCAACTCTGCTTCCCCCATGGAGGTCAAGAACGCATCGGCATGTCTCCTCATCCCACTGGAAAGAGATGGAATACACCACAGAGAATGAGAAAGTGATGGAAAAGGAGCAGGATTCCCACTTCATCCATCACTCTAGGTTCCACCTCCTGCCTTGTTTTTTATTTTTTTGGGGGGGGCGGGGGGGTTTACACATCACCTGTTCTAAGGAACCATCCTTCTGGAGCGCTCTCCGCCATTAAACACGAGAACGCATACAGAGAAATCAGTTCATGTCAACTCTCGTTTAACCAGTCGTTGCTTCGGAGAGGTGACGGATCTTGTGTTCCTGCCTTCTCCCAGTCACACACACACACACACACACACACACACACAGCCATTTTCGGCTAAGGTTATCGGGTCAATAAAACCTGGGGACCTCGGGCTGATCATAAAAAAGTCAGTGTGGGAGAGCGCGCGGATTGATTAAGTTCATAACCCGATTTGAGCCGCGCAGAGCCTGAACTATAAAAATCGGAATGAGTATAAATCTAATGTGAGGACATAATCCGAAGAAAATCAAAATGTAAACTAGATGTTTTAAATGGCATATTTTTTCATCATGAGAACTTGGCCTTTCGACTGAATGGCTATTGATATCTTTGATTCACAACCAAGCTTCTCCACTGGGTTGCCCTGGACGAAGGCTTGGCGCTGCAGTTCAGGTTGGTGCCACAGTAAATACAGCAGCTACGACGGGTTGTTCATACTTTCAGAAAGCGGGGATCTACCAAATGTCCAAGCCATATGTTGGCAGTAACCTTAATTTACTCATTTCAAGAGCTCAAGAGTTGATGAAGTGTCTATTGGGGATTTTGGAAGTATGGATTGGGAAGGATGTAAATATAACCAGATGCACTGCAAAAAGGTCTTCTGTTGTACCTTAGAAAGACATAAATATTTGATAAAAAAAAAGTTAAATAATAAAGCATTGCAGGTTCTTGAAGAAATTTCCGTTGACTTTTTGATCTTCAATTAACAAGTAGCTGCCTATAAATCATAAATAATTTGTCAGATTCTTATTTTTTCCAACTAATTTTTGTAAACCACATACATTTTTCAGGCCAAAATTTAATAATTTCTCCGACTCGTATTTTGAGAGGTCTTTGCAGAATTTCCCTCTATTTTTTAAGTATAAATACTTATTATAAACCCAGGTTAAGAGCTTTATTCATGTCCCAATGGGCAATTCATTTTACAGCAAGTCACCATAACACCAAATGTTAATATTTAGCAAGAAGGCATGACACTAAATTCCACTTCTAAAAACAAAACTTGTCCACCAAAAACACACAAGTGCTTTTCAGTCTAAAAAATTGAGCAATAAATACATAATACTTTAACATATGAAACCCCTCACGTTACGAGACAACACACTGAAAACAGCACTAGAAATAAACGAATGTTTATACTTATTGCTCCAAGCAGAATGAAATCTAAAGCGAAATCCAGAAGGTAAAAGGTTAATCTCTGAGTGGAGATGGTGACGTGGTCAGGTCGATGGACGGACAGACGGACAAACTCGGACTGCATAGGAACCCTGATTCATGGTCTATTTTTCTCAGGAAGTAAATAAAAATAGGGACCTGTCCCGACACAAAGAACAGGCATGCGGCGTTGACCTTATCATGCCACATTTGATTGGACACTTTGAGGTGTGGGTCTTGGCAGAGGGCGCCACGGTGGCCTTGTAGCCACGCGCCCACGCTGCTCCTGCCCATCATCCAAACCTGGCAGATGGCTTGTAGCTCAAACAGCTTTCTGGTGTTTAATTATGATCGCAATCAGGGGAAATAAAGATCAATTAAAGCTTGCGTGAAGCTAATGAAACGCGAGCGCTACGAGCAGCCAAACAGTTGTCCGAAAGGTTTTTCGTGATAAACGCAAACTCAGTCCAAAAAACCTAAAACACGGGACTTCAAGCTGTCTGTCGCCCACTCAAAGGCCATGTGATCACGATGGACGGAGGACACAGGAGGACAGGAGGAGAAAGGTAGAGGAGCAGAGGTGGCAGATGCCACCACTGCGGCCTTGGCATTGTGGGATATTAATAGTCCAGAGCCATATTGTGCCAGCCTTATTGGAAATGTGAGCGCCATCATGCTGTGTGCCACCGTGGCATGCGAGAGTCAAAATGAAACAAGCAGAGGTGTGAGGAATTGGATCCGGTTAGGCGAGGTTTCCATAACCACAGGATGAGAGCACAACTTCCTTCAATTACAGAAACTGATTTGAACTATGGTGGCGAATCTATTCCCACTGCCTTGCAAAAAAAAAAAAAAGGTTCATATAACGACAGACTTCGTTTCAGTGTTTGGTGATTATATGTGACTGAACAACACACAGTAGGGCATGATTGTGAAGTAGAACAAAAATGTTTTATGGTTTTCAGATTTTTTTTTTTATTGCATAGTATTTATTTGTGTAGTACCGTGAAAGTGCAGCATATATACTTCTTAACCACTGTCTTAACCATTCCATTGTAGACTCAGTTGCAAGTTTTCCCTGCCTAAATTTATTTAAAATGATACTAAGAAAAATGTGTTCCTGCTCTGAAAAATGTCTCAATATAAATAGGGTACAAACATAACACAATTTTAGGTATTTTGTTTGCTCATTACAGTTCGATTATGCCTAAACCAGACATAATTGAACATAAAATTGAACACCACATGGTGGCAAAGATGTTTAATCTGTACTATGTGAAAAATATGCATTTTCTGTTCTGAGTGGTACACTTGTGAGAGTTTGAAGGTTTGAAACAAATCTGCAATTGGAGTCTAAAATATGGTCATTGCCCAGCTGGAAGGTCTACAAACACTTTAATTGAACTCTAGTTTGACTAGAAAGTCCTGTTTGTTTGTGGAAGTGTGAATGCACAATGAGGACTAAAAACGTGAACTCTGATGTGGGATGAGCGCATATGTGAACGCCAAGGTTATGCAAGAAGCTAAAATAAATGTCTGTAGAATATAAGCGTTAAAACTCAATTTTTATTTCTTTCATGCACTTTTTTGTGATTTCATTGTCTTTTATGCATTTTCTTTGTAAAAACCTTTCAATTTAAAGCTTCTTTTCTTTTTTGTTAAAAAAAGTGACCATTTTCAGTTCCTCAGTCGTATTGACACCCATTTGAATGATGGATGACTTAACAATATTATCCCAAACAAAGAGGAGGTAATTAGTGACGTTTCCTTTAAAGCCCAGTGAGGCCGCGCTGTTTTCCAGGGGCGCAGCGCCGCAGCTCAGAGCCGTAATGGCATAATTTATCTTTTCAGGGACGGCAGACACGCTGCAGCTGATTGAATCATGCTGGAGCGAAACCAAGTCTTCTGTGATACGAGATCAGAGGAGGAATGTATAATTGTTCTAGCCATTAAGCGTGGAGGCTGTGCGGAGCGGCGAGGGCGAAATGCGCTCACATATGGCACACACTGTTGGTTTTGTGCCGTGTCGGAGCCATATGCTGTCACCGCAGCTGACACACCTAACCTTGACTCTGCGGGCCATTATCAAGATTGTAGGGACGGATGAAAAACAAGGTTCTCACCTCGTAAAGGTTTCCTTGAAAGACAACAGAATCACAATAATGAACCTTTCACTGCCCCGTATGAACTGTCTGCGAGGTTACGTTGGATAAATGAACGGGGGGCAGATCGGTTGGGGCATGGGAGAGGATTGCCCCAGGAGTGCAGCTCATGGGTGGCAGAACCGCTGTAGACACGTGGATGTGATTAATAGCCTGGCTTAACGCGAATGTTACGATATTTTTCGGAGTTTATTCTCTTTAGAGTGCGAATGCTCCCGACCGAAATTAGGTTACACATGAAGGGTTTTCTGCCTACCAGATGACAACTCTGATCTAAGAAACAATTTAAAGGAGTTGGAGTGAAAAAAAAAAACAACTTTCATAAAAAAAGAAACTGTTAGAATTTCACCAATAAAGTCCTGCCACTAATTTGCTTAATTTGCATTTTGGTGGACTTTAAACATATCTGTTGAGTAGAATAAACCATGTATTATTCTATGTTATTCATGTCTGACGTATTACACAGAACTATGGGGCAAAACATATAAAACTAACGTTAAACCTTTATTTGTGACACAAAGAAAAGCTATGAGTTAACAATGAGAAAGATAAATTGTAACTTATGTAGTTTATTTAATGAGAAAATGTAACTTGTAATTACTGAGAAAGGAGCCGGTTTATAAAAGACTTTTCTTCTTCTGGCTCCTTGTTCACTTGTGTTGTAAGAGAATGTGTTTGTAAATTAATGATGTAATGTGTTAAATTGAGTGACTAAACTAATTGATAGACTGATTGTATATTAGGTTTAGTAAGAAAAACCAACATAAATGCCTTAGTTAACGCCTAACGTTTAAGATGTACTTACTAAATGACATTAAATTCTGACTAAATTGATTCATTCATTTTACATTTACATAAACTTTAGAAAACACCCAATATTTATCAGGATGTAACTTAATATTCTTCTGGGGATGCAAACCATCTGCCCATTTGTCACTGAATCACAAACAGGATAACGGTATGTGTTTCAAAGGTCTTTATCCATAAAATACATTTACGGCCAAGCTCAGAACAGCATCAAATAAACCTGAGGATTCAGTATCACAGCAGTTATGGCGAGGCCAGACAAGTTTTATTACAGCAGAGGATTCCCTCTGTGACAACGGACACCTCCGCTGGGTCCTACTCGGCAGCAGAATCGTAACTAACAAGCACCTTTGCTGTTTCTCTCATCAAGTCACTTTGTCTGCCCTCCATGCAGGGGCGCAAAAAGTGGGTATGCACTGTATGCAATGATCAATAACAGAGGAACGGCACTGATTAGGTACCCCGCCCTGAGAACGCAATTAGCCGTTTTTTTGTTTTTTTTTACCTTGTAAATTTGAAACGTGTATATAGTGCACTTGACAACAGTGAAGTAAAGATGGAGTGGTAGAAAACATAAAGCTAACAGAGGTACAGAAAACGGAAGAGGGATGGGAATAAAGATGATGGAGGGACAAAGAAAAGCTTTTCAGAAATGATTGAAAGACACTGACAGTACTTGCCTATAGGTAATATTTATGTGTATATATAAATATTACCTATATTTTTATAGGTACTATATATATATATTTGTAAATATGTACTTGTGTACAGACACACACACACAAATAGAAAAGGGAACCCATGCATACATGGAGAAACTCTGCCACCATGCAGCCCTTACTTTATTAGCAAGAAGTATGAAAAAACTAATACAACTACTATAACGAATAAAAACTAAACTAAAACTAAGCAATATTTAACTAACAATAACTAATAAAAATTAGTAAATAGACTTTAGGAACTAATTAAAGCTACCTGAATTAGACAAGCAAAATGCCACATCTAAATAAAACTAGACTATAATGAAAAACCCAAATCTTCCCTCACCTCCAACTCTCTGATAAATCTACGTTATCAGAAATCCATGTCAAAGTCTACTGTGGGTGCTTTCCTCTTCTGTCTTTATACTGGGGCAGTAATTGACTGTTTTCAACTTTGAGCCATCTGGTAAATCTGTCTGTGTTTGAACAGAGACCATTTTCTTTTCATAAAGATGGAGCTGTGTCAGCCAGCGTTCATAATTTTTCTCTTCCAAAGTTCTCTTGCCCATTTCCTCACATGGGGATGCCTTTGTTTTCCCCAATTCTTGAAGAAGAAGGTGTACGTGTTGAACATCGGTCATCGGTCCAAGTAAGGTTTCTAGTTGAGTTGGACAAGAATAAAGTCAAGGCATGGGGATTTTCCCAGCCTGCAGCTTCCTGGGTTTGCATGTCAGAGACCTCAGGTACATTCTCTACCAGGCCACTTACTTTGGTTTGTTTGTCAGAAACCTCAGTTTGTGGATCCACTGTCCTCAAGTGTTTTAGGGACTGCCTCTTTTTCAGTGACCAGTTGTGATAAACAGGTCACTGTGTCTTTAGAATAAGTGTCATTTTCTAACAGAGCTGCCTGATCACCTTCTTTTGATCCCATTGAAACATCTTGCAATTTAGTGCCCTCAGCAAAATAAATTAAAATCTAATTGAGATTCTAACTCTGGAGACTTTTTCCAAAATGACTTTTTTATGCCACTACATGAAGCTGCCTGATTGCTTTGTTTTTCTGGCAAAGACCTTACATCATTTTCCAAATTGTTCTTGAAAATTGAAAGGTCCACCGAAGCGCCTGGCTCAGGAAAGGTTTTCCAGAATATTGGTGTCTTTTTTGCAGGTTTACTCTTAAAACTTAATTTCTTCCCTGGCTGACCCACTGTCTCCTTTGTTTTGGAGGTTGATTCCTTCACGGTGACCAGTTGAGGAGCAAAGATCTCACTTTGCATGGCGCAAGTTCCTTTTTCTGAGAAAGCTGCGTCGTCATGTTCTTTTTCCAGCACAGAACTATCACACTTTTCAACTATTTCAGTGGAAGATTCTGCGCTCATGGAAATTGATTTTGCAGAGACATTTTCGTCTGAGGTCTTCTTGACAGAGGTGGACTGTTTTTCAGTGACCAGTTGAATGAATTCTGGATAAATGGTTTGACCTATTGGGCCTAGATCATACGCCTAATTTCCAAATGTTATAATGTAGTTCTTGTTGGTGTCATTCTCCCGTGTTGCTGGTATCTTCTTGACACGCTTAGACTTAAATGGCCGTTTTTTCTCTGTCATTGTCTCCTGAGTGTTAGAGATCAATTTTTCGGTGATTGGTGGAGCATCCTGGTTTTCAGTATTTTCAACTGAAATCTCTTCATCAGCGGGGGAGCGTGACACCATTGTCTCCTGAGTTGTAGCATTGTTTTCTTTTTCCATTTTTCCATTGAATCGTCTTGGTTTTTGGTACAAATGGAAAACGGCACTTGTTCTCTTCAAACCAAATTTTGAACGGCACCTTCTTTTTCTTGTTGCGCCTCACGTTGGGTGGCTCAACTTCTATTTCGAGTCATACTTCCGGATGTTTCAATTTCAACAATATGCTGATTTGATTCCATTCTTTGGATTCTGAGCTAAATCACTTTCCTAGTAAATTCAGTAAAAATTTCACAAGACCTGAATGTCAGTCAAGTGTTGGAACGTGGCCAACACACGGACTGAACGGCTTCACACATCCTCCGTTGCTATTGCTAAAACTGCAGGCGGACAGATGTTGTTGTTCACAACTTCTCCATCTGTTTTCTGATTGGCCCAGTTGAAATTCTACTGAACAAAGTCCATGGTAGAATTACTGTATTTTGTAAGTGCATGAATGAGGCAGAGCTGTATGCACATATTAAACCTGGGCCAGGAGAGGGAGTTGTGGATTGGAGGGGTTGGGAGGGGCAGATGATGTGTTCGCATACACCTCAGAAAGTATGTAGTTGCGCCCCTGTCTCCACGTTAAAAGAGACACAAATAACTAAATGAGTAACATAGTGATGGTATTATATGTTTTTAAAACCTTTTAAATGTATTCTGACACTTTGGTATTAAAATTTTCCCCTGGCAACCTCAGATAAGATGCCCTTTTATCAGAGAATCTCATTGTTAGCATGTTTGCCTTTAGCATTAGCGATGTGTCTAAAGCTGGATACGAGCTTAAATTCTTGCTCCAGCTCAGAAAAGCTCTTAACCACAAATCTTATGACTGTTCTTCCCTTTATTGATTTGTTTTAGTCACTCATAATATAACCCATATAAATACATCAGACAATATGGTTCTCTGTTGAAATCAAAAACCTTTTTTTAACCAAAAATAGTAATTAATATTAAGGGAATTTAAACATTCATCGACATTACCATTGTAAATCAGCTTATTTAATATTGAAAGCATCATATTTAATAACCTATTTTCTCATAGTGCACTCTGAAAGTGATTGTATTTGTTTTTATAGTAAGTGCAACCTTGGAAAATACGAGGCTTTCCGACCACCTGATATTAAAATGCCACAGCAAAACTTTACCCTTTCCACAAATAGTTCACACAGTAGTCAAGTTAGTTAGACAATACACATCAGGCTCAACTCCAGGCAAACGGTACCAATATTAAGAGATCACGAATAAAGTTAGCAGGTGCATATTTTGCAATAGCAAGGATGATTCCACCTTTAAAATAATTAGTTTTATTTTAGCAACCCCTGTGATGTCATTACATGTGAGTGGTTGCATTCAAAGCAGGATGTACAGTTCCAACAAAAACAACTGAAGGTTTTTACGTAACCTGTGCATGTACAGGTTACATATCCCCAAAACCTGTTTGGAGCTTAATAGGTTTTTCACAAACTTTTCTGTTTTGGTCACAGTAAGTGGGATCAGTTGTAGTACACATGATAAGAGCCACACAACGAAATCCAAGAATTGAAAAAAGGTATACTTTATTTTTGGTATGCTCTATGAGTCTACTATAATAAAGTTTCTAATTTTGACCTGTCTAAAACCTCTTATGCATTTATATATGACTAATCTATTTCAAAATTTCTCTATTTTCATTTTTTTTTTATTTTGGATATGATTTTTTTTCTTCTTCTTTTGTCAGTCCTGGATATAATCAGGCAATGTTTCAGCCAATTTTATTTCCTAAAATTGGATTTTATATATATATATAAGTATATATATATATATATATATATATATATATATATATATATAAACAAGACAAGTTTACATTCTGACATTCTGACATGGCAACCCTCTGATGTCTCCCGCAGGACCCTTTTACAGCTGTGCAGTATAACACGTCGGCCTTATCCCTTATCCCCCGCACCCCCGAATAATTCAGCCGTGCTCTGGTGCCTCTCACACACTGTTTGGAAAATGCAGTAACGGGAAAAGCTATAAAACGCCTCAACAGTCTTTGCAGACACCAAATAAGATAGCTTACCCACTGTTTTTTTCCCACAGATGTACTGTAAATAGGGATGGACAGCAAAAACCAGAAGAAGTGGCACATAAGGCTGGGGGAAAAAAAAACTTCAAAAGGATGACCTGCATATTTTTAGCCAATTAGACATTTCTAATGTTACGTTCGAGGTGCGATGCTCAGCCGAGCGTCCTCTGGCAGAACAAAGGAAAGCAATGAGTCCGAGTGTGCTCCCTCTTGATCGTCTAGCAATTTTCAAGGTGTAAACATGAAACTGCCCTGGGAGGAAACATTGGCAAGAGTTCAGAGGAAGATTTGTAAAATAAACCAGATTTGTTCAGGGGTCTGGGATCGGTTTATTTTCCCACTGCCCACATTTTATGCTGGGCCTTCTTTGTAATTGTCCTCATGTTTCAGCTAATTTCACATTTCAAGAGAAAGTAAAGGAGGGATAACGACAAGGAAGAAAGGAATTTGGCAGCTCAAGTTGAGGAACCCTCCACCCCCCTTCAGACTTTTATAATTTTGGTGATGTCATGTTTCCCAGATTTGAGAGGACTTTGGGACTGTTCCCCATTAAATCTTGTGGGTTTTAGGCTTTTCTTTTCTTCTACTCTTTGAATTACGTTTTCTCTCTTACTCAATACAAATATTCATTAGTCTCAAGATGATACTGTTATCAAATGTGAGATGTGATTTTTTTCTTCACCAGTTGATCTTTTTCCTCGACATACAATTTATTCTACCACTTCATTTGACTTTTTAGCTGACATATACTAGTCGCAAAGCGTTCAGAAGTTACTCCTTTCTGCTAGAAAAAACACCACCTAACACCAAAGTCATCATACTGTTGCTAAACATTTCAAGCTGCGCCTTATTACTTTAACTGTGGACAGTTAGCTGATGTCTTCAAGTCTTCAAAACTTGGCTCTGTGATGAAGTCTAACAGTCATTCTGTGTAGCTTCAAAAATATTTTGAAAAAAAAAGGAGAGATTATAGGCAGACATTTTACAAGAAGCTGGAAACATTTTTCAACCAGTTTGGTTGTTATAGAAGTGAATACCGCTAAATGGAAGCAGATTTGTTTAGAAAGTGCGAGTTTTGCTCTTTTACCAGCTTCCATACTTGTTTGTAATTGTGTACATGTCTTTTTTCTAGAGTAGCCATTAAGGATCATTAGAGTAATTACAATCGCTATGAAACGTTCTGTTGTTAAAACTTTCACTGTATTCTTTCATCGTTGCTCTTTAGCATAGGGCTAGTGTCATTCATGGTCAATACAAAATACGCAAAAATTGATTATTTGCATTGATTACTTACATAGACGGCAGGTCAGGGGTCAGCCTGTGCTTTAATCAGAAGAGTTCAAGAAATTGACGAGATGAGGAAACAGTTTGGAACAGAAAAGCTGGTGATGGTCAAGGCTGCCAAGGTGAAGACAGAGCCAAGCAAAGCAAGCCTATATTTACTGGTCCGTCTACTTAACCTTTTCTACTGAAGGAAAGAGTGCCTGGATACAAGTGTCTGAAATTATCTTTGCTCTGACTTGTGGCTGGACGTGGTTATAGTGATTTCTAAGTCTGACCCAGACCTGGACATTGCTGGAATTGCCATGGAATTCCACAGGTTTCCAACATGTTACCTCTACAACTCAAACTTGAGACTCAGAAGATGGCCGAACGGACAATGTCCTGTTTAAAAACTCTATTCCCAGGTTTTTTTTTTCCACTATGTGGCAAACGAGGAATAAATCTTTAGGCTCCGCATTGGAACAAAATGGCTTTTCAATTATTAATTTGGTAACAACTTTTGTATAATGATTCCTAAATTAATTTGAAGTCTATAATTCATTAGAAAAATGAATAATTAATGCAAATGACTGGAAGTCTTGGAGTTTCTGCCGTACTAACAACAAAATTAGCTGCTTTGTTAAACTAGGAGCATTAGCTTAAAGTGTTATGCTCCTATTGCACAAGCAACTCCTGTATGCCTGAATGCGGGACAATTACAAAAATCCACCTAGCAAACTCACCCACTCATCAGTGATCACAGCTTATAGCACAAGGGCAGAGTGAAAGGAGGCGGGAGGCTTGTGAAAGTGAGAAGAGCCTCTCTGAACATTACCCATCAGCCCCTCCATTCTCCGAGGGCCAATCCCTGGGGGCAGGCGGGTGTCAGCCGAGGATCCGTTGCCTCCTATGCGTTAATGGGGGATTACACATGTTAACATCTATCTCGCAGTGTGCTTGGCCAAAGGCGCTCTGCTATAGTGATTTAGCATATGAATAAGGAATAAGGGGATGATTGAATAGGAGCTTCGATGAGTGAGAGCTGCCTTCGGAGATGGAGGGACGGGGTTATACAAAGCTTTCCACTCCCTGTTCAAGATGGAAGCTGAATGATCGCCTTGATCTGTGTTGTTATGACACGATGTCACATTTAGACATGAACACAATTAGATTATGATCGCAATTAATTTTTATTTTTTTATTATTCTTTTTTACTTTTCAACAGTTTCTGTAGCGTGACAAAACCAACTTTTGTTTTCTTTTTTCAAAGCCAAGATTTAACACAGTTCAATCATTAGAATACGTTCCATTTTTGTTTTCAGGTAATTAGATTGTGAAAACTGTGACAAAGTTCTCACAAACTGTTTGAGTTTGCTGCTGTTGTTTCATTCAACCTTGATGAGGCGTTTATTTACAGCACACAGTGAAACCCATCGCTTTAAATCACCAAGTAGTTATTTGCAGACTGTTGATGGTAAATCACGGTACATCAGCTGTTCAGCAAATGGCCAGGAACAACATATGTTAATGTTCTACCAATCTCAAGCTGTTGTGTGGAAAAGGGACTGCTGTCCTTCTGTTGTAGACAGAGCACTTTATTCAATTAAAGTAGTTTTTGTTCTCATTATCTTTTATCATCATTAGAAAAATCTTATTCACCATTTTATTTTTTTACATCATGGACTTTTTCAGGATATATATAATTTTGTATGATCATTATTAAATTTTTATTTTTTGGTCATGTAGTCCACACTTCTGACCAGTTGGTGGCGGTAATGCTTTCTTCAGTTGTTTCTTCAACCACCAATGTAATAAAGAAAAAGAATAAGAAGCGCATACTACCAGCGAATCATGCGAGTCGAGCTTAAATCTGAGTTGCTTCGGGACGCCACCACTAGATGGCGCACAGGCGCAGCTTCAGCTTAGACCGCATCTCGTTCCACGGTGACTGACCGGAAGCTTGGAATGATAGAAAAAACATGAACGTGAGTTAACAAACTTTCAAGGCAGCGTGCAAACAAACCTTCCTCCCTCCCTTTTCTTGTCTGTTTCCATGGTAAGAACACTTAATAAAACGTTTTTCTTTTATTTTATATATTTAATTAAGCACATCTATTTGTTATATGTATTTTTATATGTATTTTTATTTATTATAGCGTGGTTTGGGAATATTTTACAAGGCTGGAATGGATTACAATTATTTTTGTTATCTTAAATAGAGAAAATCCGTTAGAAATATGAGCATATTGGCTCACTAGCTTGGTCACGGAATGAATTAAACTCGTATGTCGAAGTTCCTTGCTAGTTTTCTAAAACTTAAAAGTTTGCTTAAATTGCAGCAAACAAAATAGACATGAAGGAAAATGCAAAGACACAGAAAAGACATTTAAATGCTAACAAAGTCGAAGCCTAACGCTAAAAACCAAAACATAAAACAGGCAGTGCTAGCATGGTGATGGTATGTTGTGGGGATGTCTTTTGGGGTTTGGTGATGATTCTGCCAGAACCTTGAAAACCAGTCTGCGTATTTCGGTTACGACGGAAGCCAAGAGTGGAGAGTCAAGAAAACCTGCTTCAAAGTGCTTTGGAACTCAGACTAAAGTGAAAATTCATCTTTCAACAGAATGGTGACCCAAAGCAAACAGTTACAAAGGAATCACTTCAGGAACATTCTGTGCATGTTCTGGAATTGCCCAGAGGGAACTGGCATGTAAATCCAACTGAACGTCTCTGGAAAGCCCTAATGACGTTGTCGACTGATGTCGGCCACACAGCTGGACAACTTGAGAGGATCTACAGAGAAGAAAGGAAAAAATACTCCAAAACAGGAGGGTCAAGCATACCCAAGAAGATGTGAGGCTGTCGTTGCTGCCAAAGGTACATCAAGAGAGTATTTAAAATCTATTGGTGTAAATATTTGTGTGTACTTGAATACAGTTTCTGCAAAAACTAATTTAACCGAAAAATTTCTCCTTGTAGAGACGATTTTTCTGTCCTGTTATAACGACAACATTGTACCATACTAGTTTAATAGACTGATTCCTCTATTTTACTTTTAAAAGGACATTATTATATGTTTTCTAGCAAGTAGTTCGATTTTACAGCACAATCAAGTGACTGTTACATTCAGTTTTTATAAAAATGCTGTATATACATCAAATAAGACGTAAAAGAAGTTTGACTTCATTTAACACCTTGAAATTCTCTTTAGCTGCTTTAAACTCTGTCTCTTTAAAAACTCCTGCTCTTTCTGAAACTCTGCTTTCAGGACAGGGCTCCTCTATTAACCCTTGAACGTTTTCGCCAGTGTTGCACTAAGAAGTAGCTCCTATAATGAGCTCAGCAGATGCACAGTTCCACTAGGTGTTTGCTAGTTGCTGCTGGCTAGTCTGCAGGAGCAGAGTGGGGTAGCCGTTGGGGAGGGCGGCACTGTAACGCTGAAGCTTGTAAACCGCATCTCCAAGGAGGAGTTTCCTTTTTGGAGGCGGTTCTAGGTCCACCCACAGCTGAATGGTTGCCATGGGAGATTAAAAAATTTCTCAGACGTGCATGAAAGAATAAAGGCAACACTCCAGGTATGTTTTTGATGAGGGAATAACATTTGGATGTAACGCTCATAACAGTTTTACATTTAGTTTTTTTCAGAACTCTTCGTTGTTCAGAATCCTCGCTCTATGGCCTCTTCTTCACCCCGTTTCTCATTCTCCACACTTGGCCTCTTTACTGGAGCTCTCTATTGTTTTTATCGTTGTGTTTTTATCCCCGTCCTGTGCCATCTCTCTCCACCACGTCTTCGAGCCCGTTCCTCGTCCTCTTTGTGCTCCATTCCTCTTGTCTCCGTGCCTCCCGTGTGCTCTTTCTTCTCTTGTGTGAAACCAGCATAGGAGCGGTTGGCAGTGCCGGTGATTTATGGCTCACTCTAAGCAGACCCTTATCAGGTGCAGCCAAGGCACTCTGTGCTGCTGAATGACAATGGAGAACCAGTCACATTATGCTCCGCAGCCTCGCCCTCTTGCATTCTGGACACTGCAGATTACATCTAGCTCCTTGATTTATGGACGCCATTTTGGCTCCTGAGAGGGACATGAAGGGGAGCTTGGAGCTTTGTGTGGGGGGGTTGGAAGCTGCGGGCTCCAAGACCAGTGTCTACGTTTGGCCAAATGTAATTTTGAAGGGAACCTGCTGGAGGTGTGTTTTATGTGCATATGTGTGGATCTAAAAGCTGATTGTATTCATGCACATGAATACTGTATGTGCATGCGTGAATCGGAGGGTGTCGTTTGTCATTTTGTCAGGAGGTTTTCTGTTCCCATATTGATAAAAGTGACTGTCGGAAGCAGCGGAATACTAAAACTTAAAGTTCAGGATTAGAATAAATGAATATTTCCCTCTAACTGAAGCCAAATATATGGAAAATAAACCATCATGGTTTTTTTCTCTCTCTCTTTATTTCTCACTGCTGCTGTTTAATTGAATCATTGCTGTAGACATCTCCAGAGATAAGAAGTGTTCTTTGAGAGAATTATTTAAATGTTTAAATAAGGGGAAAAAACTGTGAGCTGATGTGATTAACAGAGAATTATCACAGCTGCAGTTCCTACTAGGAACTAACTAATTATGTAATCTAACACATTAAACGAGGGGGTAAAAAAGCATAGCATCTCCCACTTAAACACAGGAGGTGTTTTGCATTCATTTTAGCATTTATTGCTCTGATGCTGAAAAAGCCAACAAATGGCACCTCAGTCTTTTGAAGTCGACACTGAAATGTTGGCATCTTTTGCAGGAGAAGTTAATCAATTTGAGGGAAGAACATTTAACATGGAACAAAACATGGAATCTCTGCAAAAAATAGCAACTTTGAAAATACAGAGCCAATTTTTTCATCTACAAATTGTAAATATTGTGATTTACAGTTGGGGCAATTTTATGATAAGAAAAACATGTATTAAAACTTCTGTCATTGCTAAGAAAAGATTTTTCTTCTTCGATGTCTAGCTGTTTTTGTAAACCACTGGGTCATCTCTGTATATCTTTATACTTATATCATCTGCAAGTAGAACTTTTTGGTAGTATACGTTGGATTAGGCAATAGAAATCCAAGTAAATCACAGTTAATTTAGCAAAATAACCTTAAACCTGGTCATTTTAATAAGCATACAATATTAGCTAGTTTACTGTGATTAATCTTAAAATGGATGGTTAAAGTTTTGGTCAGGTTCTATCAAGTTATTCTGATTGTTCTTTTAGTTGAAAAGAAAGATGACATTTCACTATAAATTGGTAAGAAAGTGAAGGAATTCTCAAAGTAGAGGAACAGCTAATCAGTGGAAAGACACGTCTCTGCTGATTTTAGCATTTTAAAACAAAATTGAAATGTCTATGAATTACAAGGACATATTAGAAAATACTGAACTTCTCCACGTTAACAAATTTGTTGCTGTTTTCTTAGCCAAAGTCTGTGTCACTACTCAAATGTTACGGGTTTGTACTGCTGATGGCATCGATACACCCGACTGGCTCATCATTCTGCGCTGAACCGTAAGGCTTAAAATTAAACTAAATTTAAAAGTTTGTATCAGCCTTTCAGTAGCCTTGAAGATGGTGCAATCGTCTTGCAGTTGTAGGGGGAAATTATCCCGGCAGAAGAATAAGTTACAGTTAATGAGGTGTAGGCTGCAGCTTCAGTGTAACACAAGCTAATGCCTAAGAAATCTGTGAAATTGTAACTGTTTGTAAGCTTTCAGTTCATCTCAAGGAGCCTATTTGTTTCAACGTTTTCATGTGAATCAACTGAAGCATGATTACATAGAGGAACAGTTCTTGTTCCCTGCATTTCATCAGATTTTTTATTTGGTTAGCCTTTAAGGTTAGCCTGGTGAAAACAACCTCCTTGTTCTACGCTTTACTTCGTAAAGATAATCTGAACCCTTGGCCACTGAGAAACCTAAGATAAGACTTTACCCAGTTTGGTCATGACATGTAATGCTCCAACTCAATCTTGAGGGAAGCCATGCTATGAAGCTAGCGTGCGATGCAAACAACCATCCAAAATGAGTTTTACCAAATCCCTGTGGGGAGTAGGACCACAACATCTTTGCCAGCATTAAATTGTCTTAAATGTTCATCTTGCTTTATTTAATCAATATTTGAAAGTGTGGCTAACACGGATTGAACGGCTTCGTTCTCCTTCCTCTGCTGCCATTGCCAAATTATTACTGTATCTAGTATCTAAGCTTATTCTGAAAGATACCAATGTGTTCCTTGGCCAGAAGGGATAGGCAGTCTGCTCAATGAGTCTGGAGGATTATATTTTTACGTAAATACAATAGAACAATGTAACAGAGAAGATAAAGAGAAAGACAACGTAAATAAGAGAAAATATAGCATTTTGAAACTTAGGAAAAAAATACAAGTTTATCTCGTAAACTGAATTTAGAATCTAAAATACATCTGTCTGTAGGTGATGCTAACCTACAAATTTAATAAAGCCTCAATGCTTGCACAGGCTGTGACCTTTCTAGTCCTCCCCTCAGCCACTTGAGGTTGCCGCCATTCGGCAACAGCTGTGAATAAATGTAAATATACATGTAAATGTCATTCCCTCGCAGCGAAGCTCCCCTTTCCTGTCTTTCCCTGACCAGACCTGCAAAATAGCCACCGATGCCGTCTCCAGCGGCATGCGGCTCATGATAAATGTCTCCCCCGCATACATTTGTACAGCAGTGAAATCCAAAGACTTCCAGAGGAGGAGGTCTTGGAAGGGTGCAGCTCGGCGGAGCCAGAGAGGAGGAAGGTCCTGAAATCCCAGAGCACGTTGCTGCATGTTCCAAGAGCAATAAGAGCTATTGCTTAAAGTGGGTTCCATAAAGACCGGTTGTTATGGTTCTCACCGTTGCCAAGTGGTGAAGGGCTAAGAGGAGGTAATGTGTCCTTGTAGCTCTGCAGCAGGTGGGCAGGCAGCATGGGCGGCAGTATGTAGGACAGATGGCCAGAAACCATGCGTAAGGCCGTCCACCTTGTTACAGTGTTTTCAACGGTAGCGCCGAGCATTTCTAAAGTCAGGTTTTCACTGAAAACTTGTGGTTTATTTAAATGTCATCATACTGCGGTAACACGTACTTATATTGTTAAGAAAAGATAGATATCTGTCATGAACGCTGATTAAATGTTCTTTAAATCACAAAAGCCAATGTTTCACCAATACCAACGTATGATGGAGTATTAAGGCCAGGCTAAGAGATTTATTTTTTTAATTATGAGAATACTCACAATATTACAAAAATAGTCATAACATTAGCAGAAAAGGACACAATATTACCAGAAGAAAGTCATGAATTTTCAATACAAATTGTTTTATTGAGATAAAGGCTTTGATAGTTATCAAGTCCTTATGTGACTCTTTCTTCAAATGAGACAAAAGTCCCACTTCTAATAATTTGATGTTATCTGAAAATCCAGTACCAAAGTATAACTTCACAAGATGCTCAGTATTCCTCACTTTTATTGTTTCATATTTTTTGTGTAGAAATTTACTACTTTGTTTTACTAATACCATGACTTTATTCTGGCATTATGAGTTTATTCTCGATCATTCTGACTTTTTTCAATTATTACCACGACTTTATTCTCATAATGTTATGACTTTAGTCATATAACTTTATTCTCTTATTATTCTGACTTCATTCTGGTAAAAGCGTGACTTTAATTTGGTATTATTACTATTTTTTTTAAAACATTATGAGTATTCTCATGAGTTTATTCTCGTATTAGTTTGACTTAATACTGTGCAACTTTTGTCCCAAAATATTATAATTTTATTCTCTTAATTTTGTTTCTTAACGTGGCCTTAATATTCTGCTGCACCAATTTGAGTCATTTAGGAATTGTCTTTTTTTTCTGATTGAGTTCTAGTTTGAGACTTCAAGCATGATAACTTAAACTTTTTAAAAAAATGAACACACTGTGCTTTACCTTTGCTACACTTACTCAGTAATTTTGTAATTGATAATCCAGTCGTGGTTATATATTATGCAGCTCTAACAAGTGTAAACAGCTTAGAAAACCTAAAACTACATGCATAATTCAACTCATGCAGGTAGGGTCTTGAATAAACTCCTTTTAATATTTTCAAGTGGAGCAGAAGTGCTAGAATGTTTTCTTTCTGTTTTGATATGGCTTGTTGACAATTCATCTTGTAACAGTATGGTTCAAGGTGATTGTATGTAAACTCTGCTCCTTGCTTTGAATGTCGTATAATGTAATAAGCTGTGCAAATCCTGGCCACCCAGCTTGCTAGGGGTGTAGCTGAGAACATCATAGGCACCAGATTTACAACAGGTATCAAGTGTTGAGTTTCTGCAAGGACCTTAATACTTATCGGTGAAAAAAAAAAGAAGCCTTGATCTACACTTCTGTTTAGCTCCCACAAACTGCAAATCTATACCTTACATTATGGAATCCACACAGGTGCTGATAATCCTTTGAAAAGGCTTTGAGTTTAATGTTCTCATGGCTTGACAATCGCGGGAATTTTCTGGTTTTTAGTGTCTGCACTAATAACAAGATAATTACTCTGCTCTACTGAGCTGCTATCTGAAGAACAGTTTACATTTTACAATTGTAAAATTCCCAAAATGTTTCATTTCAGATAAAGTTGACAAGTAAAGTTTAACAAATCCTCTGAATTTGCACTTGAAGCAAATTATGCTGGTATGGTGGTTAGAGCTGCTGCTGACTGACTCACCTGTTAAGTGTGGTAAGAGATGCAGGGACAAGTTAAATATATGAATAACTTGGTATTTCTTTTCCTTAATTCATTAAATGCTAGTGAAATGGAGGCAAACAGTAGTCTGTAACTAAGCTAACTATGCTAAATGATTAAGAATCTCACACTGTCTACCCACCTCTCTTGGAGAAAAACCTGGTTACAAATTCACTCTCTTGTCTTTGTCTCTCTGTTATCTGTCTATTTTTTTTAAAACCTGACTTTATTATTTTTCTTGGCAGAATAGTAACTTCCAAAGTTGTTCTCGTCTTCCACTGACTGCTGCTGAACCATCAGGTGCGACTCTGACTCTATCTCCTGAGAGAGATGGACTTCAACAAGTATAAATCAAGACAAAAGAAAGGGAAATCCTAAAAATGGCTGAGCAGTAGATGAAGCCTGATGGCGGTAGTGTATCATTGGCCCACAGAATTAATAATCCACACACTGAGACACACACACTCTCTTTCCCACACAAGCACAGAGGCACCAGGCAGAACTTGGAAGGGGTCCTGGACACTGTCATGGGTCCGCACGTCAAATGAGCCAGACAGCCAAACAACAACAATAACAACAGGAGTTGGAGCATATGGGGCTCCATACCAGCTGAGAAGGGCCACAAAGGTTATCGCAGTGTGTGTGTGCGCGCGTGCCTGTGTGTGTGTGTTGAAGTGGGGTGGAGGTTATGAATGTGGGAGTGTTTGGAAAGATGACATAAGGGATAATGCGTATTCTAGAAGAATGTTCCTTTTCAGGTTGTCTCTCCACCCCACTTAATGTCCTCCATTAAGAAGGACATCAGCACATTTGAATAAATCAGACATTTCATCAACAAGCTGAAATTTAAACCTCGTCCTATTTTTTGCTGTTTGTTGTACACATTGATATGTAGCAACCTTAAAAAGCTTTAAACTTCTTCACCACTGAGTTTCTCTTGACCCAAAGCCTGAGCCATACAGTGATGTGTTTCGTGCATCAAAAACGCTTCAAAAGCCTTAAGTTGGATTGGTGTGCAGTTTGAAGACAGACACTTGAGTTTGATGGAAAACATAGATATCAAACGTTATAATTGTGCAGTGTTTGAATTCACTGGATAATTCAAGGGTTTTGTGAGTTTGGTGACTTTCACAACTTAGCTTAGCGTTGACGAGCCCAGTTTGATGACCTGCTTACCTGGATCGGTGCCTTGATCTTCTGGCAGGACACCAACTACCAGCCATTACATCACATAAGAGAGTCTCTCTGATCGGTTGTCGCTTTGTGTCCAGTGGCAAAAGTTCTGTAGCGCCGGCCTCCTTGGACATGCTCGATGTGTGTTGAGTGCTAGATGCACAAGACTTTCCGTCGCCCCCTACATGGACGACGTGCATGTAAACCAGTCGCCCTAACGCTCAAATCGTGTTCAAGCATAAAAAGTTGTGCTGTTTTGGGGTGCTAGGTTTTGGGATAAGTTGTGAATTAAGTTTGGGTTAATTTTAGTTATGTACTAGTAATGGTTTGGTTTATCCTTGACAATTAATGTATGTCAAAGTACAAAGTCATTGTGAATACAGAAAGACATACTTTGTGTGTGTGTGTGCGTGTGCGTGTGTGTGTTCATGTTTGTTTACATCTGGTGACATCTGTAACTGTATCCAAAGATACTCCATCAAATGGTGTCAGTGGAGAGTTTTGAAGCAACCTTTTTTGCAGCCATATTCCATAAGCGTTAGTCGTTTGTTCATGTTTTCCATGTCCTATAACATAAGACACAAAAATGGCATCAAGTGCAGATTTGTTTGCATTCAGTAAGTGTGAAATGATTTAAACATAAACCAGTATGCATTCAATTATAAAAACACTGTCAGACCCCATTCAGTGATATGCGTTTGCTCGATCATGCGGTGCTCAGTGTGTGCATACTAATACACAAAGCCACACAGTGTTAACCAAACATACCAAATCACTAGCATTCAGCACACACTCGGCCCCTTATGTCATCTGAAAGGTCTGCTTGTAATGCTATCATTCTCAAAGTCCATTTTTGCACTTTTGCTCTTCTAATCCCAATTACAGAGCTCATTCAAAATGATGGATAAGGTCTCTCGCAGTGCCTAGCAAAAACAATTTGGCCGCTGTACTCCGGGAAACCTAAGAGGCAAGCCGCACCACACACATCATTTTTCAACTAGGATTTACAGGACTTACGGGTTGTAAAGGAACTTCTGGGTGAGCTGATGTTGGTCAAAATAGGCAACGTGATCTACACATACAGAAACATATTCTTCAAGGAAAGTGAGGGTGGGGGGGAAATAGGGGAACACGATCTAGATGGGCAAGGAATATTTTATTAGAAAGAGAGAACTAGAGAGACTAAAGTGAGATGCATGAGGCTAAATGAAAACCAAGGAAACCAACCAACAAACCAATAAGGAAGAAGTGAGGATGATGAACCACAATTGTCGGCTGTAGGTGCTATAAGTCAGATTGAACCTTTCAGCAAGAGGTCTGGTGTGGTGTGGACTACAAAATGGGCCTGTTCCACCGGGTTCCTGATGACATGACTGCTGTGAGTGTGTGCAGTAATTCCTGCAGCCAGGATTAGCTACTAGGGGTTTGGGGTTTGGCACACACTCATGTTTCCACAGCACAGGGACGTTTTCACGGGATTTACTTTACACTACTTTCTCTTCTCTGTGTGGCTTTCTGTTTTGCCCAATGTCTCACTTTAATTGTCAGGTGATGTTTATCACATTTTTAATTGCATTGCTCGATGAAAACCTGTTGGCTTTGTTCGGGAAGAATATGCATGTTAGAGGAAGGCTAAACCACTAAGTATTAAATTAAGTCGAAGAAAGAAAATGGGGGAAACTTTGTAAATGGCTACTTATTGAAGGTAAAGTCTTAAATTTTGTGCATACTGCGGTAAACTCTGCAATAAAAAAGAAACAGGGAAATATAAAAGGTAAAGAAAAAAGTTCCAATAAATTGCTTGCATACACAGGTAGACAGACAATACTGTGCTAAAGCACTTTTTCCTTCAAACAAATAGGATTTGGACTTTGGCAGAAGTGTCCAACATTTTGACTTGGTAATCTTTTCCCTGCCTACCTTACAAATGTTTTCCAAATTTATGGTTGTGTGGAACCTCTTGTCAGGGTTTTTGTGGTCAAATTCCGTTCTGACCTTCCAAAGTTTTGCAATGTTCTACTCATGAAGTCATCCTTTTCTATATTTGACGATGCATGGACTCACTGAAATGAAATCCCTCTACATTTCCAGCTGTCAAGCAGGTGGCCTTCGCATCAAAACTGGTGTTTGAAATTGTTCATATTTGTTGATTTGAACGTGTTGAATCCACAACTCTTCCGTAAAACCTCCGACTACCAAAACGCAGCATGCACAGCTGCCTCCTAGAATAAGGGTCTTGTCGCTCCAGCGCATGAGTAAGACGCCGATGTCTCCTCTGATGGCTGATAGATGATGAGCGCTAGCCCCATATCTGAATTATAAAGGAACAAGCTTGTTCACATGTGATTTTATTTCAATTTCTTATACAACGTAAACACCGGAATTGCGAAATTGTTTTTTTTTTTTTTTTTCAACATCAGCAGGATATTAGTAAAGATTGAAACATAGTTAGTGAGGAGTTATAAATACTATTTTGGAGCTAAAGATTTAGATACTTGTTCATGATTAATTCCAGCTTTCCAACGTTTACACAGATACTGCTTTCATATTTGCATTTATTTATATTGCAGCAATCAGTTTTACTCTCATCTCCTCTTGATTCCTCTCCTTCCTGTCTTCTCCCACATCCCCTCTGCCTCTCTTTCCTCCTGCCCCCCCACTCCGATATCGCCTCCCCTCCTCCCCCCGTGGTTGTTCCCCTGGCGGATGGGTGCGGAGGGCGCTGGCTGGCGGCGTGATGGATGACCATTAAGGCAGCTTATTGGAAACAGTCTGATTTATGGGCGAGTGCTGCCTCGGCCTAATGGCTTCATTTCTTTCTGCCGCCACATGATGTCACAGCCAAGGTCACCGCGGCAACGGCCCCCCTTTGTTGTGGCTTCGCTCGCTGATGACCTGAGAGGACTGGATGGATGGAAAGAGGGAAGGGGATGGAAGGGGAAAAGGGGGACAGGAAGGGGGCATTTTGAGGTTTGTTTGCAATAGCAGAGGTAATGTACGAGTCGCGGAGGTGAAACGGGTTACGTTCGCAGAAATGCTTTTGAATTAATTCTGTTTGGGAAGGAATTTGAGCTTTTTACAGCTTAAGCCTTCACCTTCATTCCTGAAGTCTTACTTACTCTGCTTTGGTTGCACTTCCTCTCCTTTTTTCCCAGTGCTCTCCTGTGCTCAGTAAATTAAAAACTGTCTCCCCTTCTCCTCCTTCATGTCTTTCTTCCTCCACTCTTGCCTTCTCTCTATAATGACGATCTAAAAAAAAAAGAAACACACACACGCACAAACAGTTTTACAGCCTTCCTTCAGACAGCTATTACTCACTTCTACTTTAAATGAGGGCCGTCAAATATATGGCCCCGCCATTAAGAAGCCGATCAATAAAAATGCCATTAGGGGTGGAGTAAAAATGCTGATATTAGTGAAGCTCAAAACAAAATATTTGATTTTCTCTTTGATAGCTGAGCGAGTCTAGCTGGTTTGAGGAAATGCTGTGCTGAGATTGAGTCCAGGAATCTGCGTTCAAAGTCTGTCACAGCCACCAGCTCAGGATGTTTCAGGAACACAATGTTGTTTTCAGCTACTTGGCACATTAAGGAGTTTGGTCTGCACAGGATGCAGGTTGATTTGAAGTTATTCAGCAGTGCTTAGAAACCGTGTTAGTCTGGAAGAAATATGTTTAATTGACCAAAGGTGTTTTCATGCCTAATAGTCTGGTAGACTCGGTTCGATTGTTACATTTACACCTGGCGCTGTTCGACACAAAAACCCCTGAAGAAGCGCAATTTGCATTTTCCTCAAAATGCAAACAAAAATGGAGTAGCGCCAGATTTTAGTGATTACAGGATTTCCCTTATGTTTTGGTAAAAGACTACAAACTGTTTCTCCTGCTAGCACGAGGCACACTCATTAGTTTTGGTTGTTTTTACCCAGAATGCCCTGCGCTGTTGTCTGCCGCCGGAGTGGTCCGCTTGTCATTTACAAACCACACCTGACTCCACTTCAAACGAACCGAGAACCAAGGTTTTTACCACATTTCAGTATTAATATCAGATCAGACCTCGCAGGGAAAGATCAATACATTAGTTTTATATTTTTTATTTGCTCTCAAATTATAATTTTTTGCACTTCATTTATTTAGGAAAATATGCACACATTTGTTTTTCTACTTCTTTTTTATTTTTATCGTGGTAATTAAAGTATTTTGTTGACTCCTATAGGTTTTGTCTAAATTCTTTAGGATTTAACAAAATAATTCACAGGAAAAACCACAAAATATCAGAAGATTAGAAGTTTGATGATATATTACACCTAAATAACAAAGTATTGGCATTGTATTGGCTATACTGGACCTGTATTTCTCTGATTGATACCAGAATTTGCAGCTTAGCACAACTCAATTAGTAGAGCTTTGAGTGAAGACAAGGTAATCTGACAGAAAAAAAAACCCTCAGGGAGATTAAATCCTAACGTAAACCACACTTTCCAAATTCATTTTTGTCAAATGCTGAAAAAGTGTGATTCATTTTCCTTCCTATTCACATCTATGCACTACTTTGTGTGGCATCTCTTAAATCCACTTAAAACGTACAGAAGTTTTGGTTTAATGTGACGACGTTAGCAAAGCCTCACGCTGTACGAAGACTTCTGCATTAGATCTGCAGCTGTTCCACTTATATTCGCGTTCTGTGTGGGAAACCACTGTGCAGTTTTGTTTGGGTTCATTTAACCTCCCAGTTCATAAGTTTTAATCACTGCATAAACACAGTACTTTGCCGTCACTGATGATTTACCCGTCGTCAACAAGACGTTTAATGTGTATACGTGGAAGTGAGGATGCTCGGCCTCTTGGCCGAGCGTATGCAGGGTTGTGGTGTATGTGTGTGAGTGAGCAGTTGTGTGCTTCATTGTGCTGTTTTAGCTGACCACTGATGCAGTGAGGCGTAACCCACATCAGCCAAGTTTATGTGCCTTTTTATCTACAGAAGTGAGTTCACTGCGCGGCGGTGGTAGGTAAATCTTAAGCGAGTCAATTTTTGTTACATTCCAGAAGGCTAGCGTTTAATGATCATATTATGACCTTTTTTTTGGCATTTAAATTATTAGCGTATCATCTGCAGGGTTTATCTGAAGTCATTTTCAAAATTCAGATTGGATTAGGTCGTAATTTGGCCTTGGAGCAACACAGTACCTCTTCTACAGGAAAACTCTGGTGTCTTTTATGTCTGAATTATGGCTTCAATGCATAGCATTTACACAAAAATGTAATTAAAACAAAAAAAAATAACAGTTGTCACTATTTCTGCTCAAATAAATTAAAGTGATTTTACTACACAGGCTACCACAGAAATCTGAAATGAAAACGATTGGAATAATTTAGACTCATAAACTGAAGTTGACAGTGGGTAGTTAGCGACTCGGGGTATAGCCTGCGACTCTGAGCTTAAGTCAAAACAAAAGTTTGTTGTATGCTTACTGCTGGTCTCTAAACACTTGTCTGCCACAGCATATTTAAATAAAGGTTGTGTTTGATTGGACACTTTAAATTCAATTAAATTGTAATTAAAATGTGTTTATGTAACAAGAAACAAGCATTTTAGAGTGAAACGGGGTTGGTAATAAATATTCCAAAAATACAAATGTTACTCTTTAAAAACAATGATGCTAATTAAATAGTACAGGTCTTTGCCTCGTCGGTTCCCCTGAGTCTATAAGAAGGGGAACAAAAACTGTATCAAATAGAAAACATACAAAATAGCTTTGAAACTCATAATACATACTAACAAAAACAAGCAGAAATATCATTGCAACAACACAAAAGCATTTTTTTTTGTCTATTTTCTAGTGCAAGTATCTTGGAACACTTTAAATAACACAAAACTAACCTAAAACTTTTTTTTTCAGCTTGTTTTAATGCAGATTAAAAAGTATCTAAGTCAAAAATTATTTTCACTTAGAAAATAAGTGAAAATTATTTCACTTATGTTCTTGTTCATTTATAACAAGAAAGTTTTTCTTGTTATAAATGAAAAAAATCTCCTAGCGGAATTAGTACTCTTTTATAAACATTAAGTAATTATTGACTTAAACCAAGCTCCTATATTTTAATGAAAAGTTAGTTGTAAGTTAAATTTGTCTCATTTCATGCATTCATTCTAAGATACTTGCACTAGAAGCTAGACAAAAAAATACTTGGTAAGATTTTGTTTTTTTTGCAGTGATGAAGTCTTTATACCAAGGGGTGATGTGAAATAAAAAAGGGGAAAAAAAAACATTGTGGAGTGCAGTGGGTGATGAAGGTGTGGCTGCAGGCTGGAGCTCTGGACAGGCCAGCAACACTCTTAAATCTCTGGTACTGCCCACCATGCAGTTCTCCTCACAGGCGGCGCGGCGTCCTATGATTTATGATGAATCCATCTCTCAATTTATCACCGATGGCAGAAATGTATAATTCAAAACATTTCATGTTTTGCTTTGTGCGTCGCTCCTATGCCTCCCTGCACACAACCAAACTGCACAGCAGAGTGCTGCCTGTGCATTTCGTAATTTGCTGCATGTACACAAAAGGATATTAAGGCAAATCTGTTCCTGAATAAAGATATTTGATGCAGGAAAGTGGGATTGATGTAGGAAAAATTGTTCTCAAAACATGACCGCCTGCATGTTTCGAATCCATGTCTTTATTACTTTAAACTGCTGTAATGTGCAACTAAGACCAAACTGACTCTTTGGACCTGACAGTTATTAAATTTGTCTACATCCCTTTGCAAAATTGAAATACAGTCAAGACTTTTGTAATTCTGCAGTATGCAAAACCGGCAGCTACAAATAACTAAAATAGGAAAATATACTTAATTTGCACCGAGGAATATGTCTTAGCGCTAGCGCAGAAGCTAACATCTACAGTCTTCCTTATTCCTGTTGTTGAGTGTGCAGCCAAAAAATGCAGCTTCCTTTTGAACATATTTTAGATGCTCTGTGGAAAAATCCAAGTTTACTACGATCAATTTGGAGTCATGTTACACAGAAACACCCACAAATTGGTGAATAGTGAACTGAAAATACTGCCCTGTATGTAAGGTTGAATAACGTATCATGACATAAACACTTCATATGAGTAGATATTGATAATTATTGATTAGGTTTTTTGTTTTAAATGTCTGAAATGCTGTCAAACCTTTCCAATTTTATCCACAGTTTGCACCACACACCATTGTTTTTTTTTATTTTTAGGCACTTATGAATCACGATGGCTAAATGTGAAACTGTTGCTGCGAAAGTTACTCGAGCTGTTGCTAGGTAACCAAATGGAGAGTTAGTTGATGCTACCAACCTTACTTAGCTTGGTTGTCAAGTTGAGCAGCTAAAGCCTTTCCTCTGCCTACATCCCCCAGAATGCCATGCATTTTGGGAGCAGAGTTCAATGAATATATTGACTATTATATCAGCCATAATATCTACTGATATTGATCACGTGTCTATCATGATATATTTTGTTATTGATTTGTTGTCCAGCCCTATGTGTAAGTGGTATTTTTCAGCATGCTTTGCATGTCCCATTTGATGACTTAGCTTTCACAGCTAAACTTTGATAATGTCTGCAAGGATTTCATCAAGATCTCTTAATGCTGCCCTAACCAAGTACTTAAAGAATGGACATTAAAACTAGCCAGGTCCTGTGGCTCTCATTCCCCTAAAATCTTTGTGAGCACCAAGTAGTTAAAAGTTTGATGAAGTCTTTGAATTTTACTGGTCGCCACTCTTCAATGTGCTCACTGTCCCCTCTGGTGGAGTCAGTACACCCAGCGGATCGCCACGAGGTCCATCAGTGGTAACATGTTGTGGGGTAAGTAATGAATATCCTGTTGTGTGTGTTTCAATTGCATGCCCAGTCCCTCTTATTTCCCATGGTGCCCTTGGTAGGTCAGTCGCCGATGGTGCTCCAAGCACATTTTGCCTCACAGACTAATTTTGCATCCTTTAATATTGCATGGAGCTCATTTGGAGGATGTGGCGTCGGGGTACAGTACACACACGGACACGTGGGCCTGCACAAGCACGCGAGTCGCCTTTTTCTGTTGTAATTTACCCTCAGCAGCTCTCAGGGGTTCATTTTAGGATGTAGGACCGTTTTGGATTGATGTGGTTACACATGTCAAATTATGTCTGCACCATGTGTATGTGGAAGTGTGTACACACTTAATGTTTTTGTGTCTGTGCATTTTCCCTAGTTTTACGGAAAAGTGATGCAAACGCCCCTTTCTGCGCTCCTCCAGTGTCATCAATCACCTTGCCACTTTAATTTATGTGCCACTTTTGGGAGCGTTGTCGTTTATTTTCAGGGGAAGGAATATCACCATTGCACAGCTCAGGGGAAAAGTGGCTCCTGTTTGCAGCAACATATTGTTCCTTAACCCTTTATGGGCTACAAGACATTCGCTAGATTGCTTCAAAAGGTAAAGAGATATATGTTTGGTAGATGTTCTTATGAAATCATACAAATCCTATTTATAAATGTCAAAATATCAAAAAGTGGTGAGGGTTTTTCTTTAACGCAAATTATGCTTTTTATGCTGTTGGGAAAGAAGTTGAATTGTTTTAAATAAACCTTGGACAAAAGACCAAGTTTGTTGGCTTTCAGAAGAAACTAGAAGGAACCTCGTTATCCTACTCTGTACCTACAGGATAAACTTACAAATTGTGAGATTTTATGCGAAATCTATAGAAAACAAGTCTGTCCACTAAGACTAGGCTTAGCCGTGTATCTACTCAGCTGGTAGCTGTAAGGAAATGCTAGCTATGTTAGCAAATGAAATGCTAGCTATGTTAGCAAAGGAAATGCTAGCTATGTTAGCAAAGGAAATGCTAGCTATGTTAGCAAAGGAAATACTTGCTACGTTAGCAGTGTTGTGTACTGAATATGAGTTTTACAATTCAAGCTCAGTTGTTTGAATTGTGACGTTTGATTAAACGTCATGAATAGTTTTTTTTTTTCTTTCTGCGGTTTGTTAAGACAAATATAATTTGATGCATATGCAAGTGTCCCAGACTACTTCTGAAGGAGATCTGAGAGTAACAACCCACAATGAGTCTTGACTGCTCTCAAACCTCCATGGCATCAGACAGAATGGAGGGAGTGAACAGAGTCTTTGTTGTACTGTGAGGTAACTGGTGATCCACCACTGGGGACAGGAACCAGACCAATGGACGCACCATTCATTTTCACCCAATTTTACTTGTTTAGTAATCCAGGATATGGGTTGATCTATTTATTCCACAGTTTGACAGTATCAGTTTCGTGGGGATAAAAACCACAGTGGTGGACAATAACACTATATTTATTTTAGTACTGCACTTAAGTATATTTGAGTATCTTTACTTGAGTATTTATTTTTGGGGAAACTTCTGACTTTCACTCTGCTATACTTCTAAGAAACGTGTCGTTACTCGTTCCTTTTGGCTCGCCTTAGCTTTCTAGTCCACTGTTGCTGTTTTACTTTACTGAAAAAAATTGGCCACACACTATGCCCATCCCCATCAAAAAAAATAAATAAATAAAAACTTTGGAGTGTTTGTATCTCGTTTTAAGAGAGTGCAAAGTGTTCAAGACATTAATACTGCTGTAAATAATTACCATTGCTTCACCACTAAAGATACTTAGCAACTATACAAAAACAAATGCAGCCTAAAAATTATGTCCTGGTTCTGTTTATGTCCTGAAGAATCTGACAACACTGGTCAGAGGTTGCAAGGTGAGGGCCAGGCGAGCCATGACTGGTTGAGGTCAATGTGAGGTTACTTCCGTTCAGGGATTCCAGACTATTCCCGTCCATCACATAAGGCAATCCAGAGGACCTCTGCAACCCGGAGCCGCTCCTCCTGCCCTGCCTTGTCATAGTGATGCACAACAGAAGGCGATAGATGCTGAGAGTGCAGGAGATTGAAGGCAGTCTGTTGTGAGAAAGTCTGCACACATGCAGACTTGGCTGGAGAGTGACCCCTCACTGGGAAAGCCGATGCTCCTGTTTTAGGATCTTACAAATTCCAAGGAAACATATGGGTCAGAAGCTGATTAGATGCTTGTAGTTCTCTTCAGGGGGCTTTATGAAGTAGCGTTAAAAGCTAAATAAGGTGACAGACAGTGGCCAAACAGGAGGGAAATCTTTTTCTTTTTTTGGGTCCTGAAGACCTTCATTAATCTTTAGACTTTCTTGAGACTCTTAACCCGGGAGAAAAAGTTAAATTTGATCACACAAACACAGGAAGCGCCCGCTATGAAAACACTCGTGGCTTTCTATGGCAGTTTACACGACCAGGCTGATCCGATAAGCCACCTGGTTTTATTGACTTCGTGAATCAGAGTAAAGTATCGATTCGGCGTAGCTATGAGCTAAATGCTATATGCTACGCGCAAATCTCCAGTGTATAACTTGATACAGGCAGAGCAGATCTCTCCACTCTGCTCAAGGGATCTTTATCTCTGCAGCAGGATTGAATTATTTCTTCTTGCTCAGCTGTGGGAATTAAGTTATAGTGACCATAATCCTCAGAAACAGACTGCTTGTGTCATAGGTCTGTGTAAAGAGAACGTGACCAGAGCACACAGCCAGATGCTAATTTGGCTGCAAGTCCAACGCTCCTGCCGACTGTTCGGACACTTAGAAGCAAAGTAAGAGAGACGGTGAGAGTCGAGGAGAAATGCTCTCCATATTCCTTTGACAAAGACATTTTCACAATAGCTTCTAAAGTTAGGAGGATTGTATGCGGCTTATTGATTTCTTTGTTGCAGTGTCCGGGAGATGGCGCCGAGAAAATGAGGTCTGGCTTGAAGGTTTATGTCCTGCCACCGTCAGGAGGAAACGTGAGCCGAGGATTCGGCTGGCCTTTTATTGTAAATGCGCTCCCTCTAGATGGACTTAAAGTGTCTGTTTTCCTGGCTATTGGAGACGAATTAAATATGAAGAGTATCAGTAAATGGGCAGGAAGACTCCAAACGAGTGCTCAGGGACAGTTTCCCATTATTGTCATCTATTATCTTGGACAGTTAGGGATATTGTCCGGTCTGTCGTCAGCTGCTATTGCGCTGTGCATCGCCGTGGCAGGTGCGCAGGTTATGGGGTTATGTGAAAACAAAGTGGAGCATTTGACCATTAAATGGATTATTTGCACCTACTTTGCACCACAATAACAGATAGGGACAGTCATAATTAATGCATAAGGCGAGACAATATACAAGAAAGCAAGACTGAGTTCAAGAGAGCTTCCAAATGGTGATTGTAAAAAAAAAAAAAAACAACAAACTGAGCTACTTATAAATAGTAATGCAGCTGAAATACAGTTGTTAAATAGTAAACAAATATTCTTCTTTATAAGCTCTGACTTCTGACCAGTAGGTCACAGTGAGACATGCAATCTTTTTATGAATAGTGTCATTCAGAGAACAGACTACATGTAAGCACAAAGAGGGTCTTCAGTGCAGATGCTGAGACCAATTAAAGAAGATGTAAGGTGTGGATCCCCGTTCTCTGGGGCCATAGTTGGTACAAGTATGAAATGTTTAGTTGTACTCAGAAGAAACTTTGGCTCCATCATCGTTCCATTTATCACAGGACACAGACACACAGGACGCCAATTCAAGTTGAAAAACTCAGTGAGGTTTGATATTTGGTCTGTTAGGACTGTAACTTTTAACATTTTAATTCAAAAGGCAGCCATATTGTGCTTTTTCCTTTTATCATGCTTGGTGAGAAACTGCTGACTTTCCCAGACAGAGGTTTGAGTTTTTGATCATTTTTCTGACTTGAAACTTGAAAGTTTCAACTTTCGAGTAAAAATAGAGTGCAGAATTCAGTCATTCTTTTACTAATCAATATCCATAAGAACAATTTTTAAAAATACATTTCTGACATACAGCAAACAAACGGAAAAAGTGCACATCTTGTTGCCGTATGGATAATCCTGTGATACTACCAAAACATAGTCAGTTGATTTGAAAACTGCTAATTGCTGTTAATTCTGCTAAAAATACTAACAAAGCACTTTTTAACAGCAACTGCTGTCTTCAGGATGTGTTTGGATCTTACCTCTCTTTCTAATACAAATTATTATAGTTCTCAAAGAGAAATCAGAATTGACTATTTCAGGTCAAAGGTTTACAAAACTGGGAACAAAATTATTACCTTACTTAATAAAGAAATACTATTTTCTAATGATTCTTATGAATTCCATTCAGAAATACTTTATTAAAACTGAAGTGCTACTAAATGTTTCATCAGTCATAGATGTTGTTGTATAGCTGTCTTGTGCTGCAATTTCTTTGTGTTACTCCATCTAAGGAGAAAAATGATACCTAATGTAAGAGTAGAAAAATTCACATTTAAAGACAGGAGAATGTTTTTAAAAGATTAAAAAGTTCTCCAACCACAAAAGAGTCGGACGTTTTGTGTGTGTGGAGGTGCGTTACAGTAAGGATCTTTCTGGATGTTTGGACTGTGTCCGATCCTAGCGTAGCTCCGGGCTCACCTCTGCATATGGCCGCTGTAAAACGTTGCTCCTCACACTGACAGTCACTCTGAATAATAGGCCTGCGAGCCATAAATGTCACCCCTTTAAATCACGCACAGGCCAGAACTGCGTCTTACAGAGAAAAGGCTTCATCACCGCTTAAGCTACAGATGCCCATTTATAATGTGTGTGTTTATAAATCACTAAGGAGACCTCACATTCCTGAAGCCTGCAAAATGGAGGGGGGGTGGGTGACTGGAAAGGGAGGGAAAAGAAAGGAAATCAAAAATATATAAAGTGAAGTCAACATCAACAACATATCTCATAGATTTATGCTCTGATCACTATGAAGTTGAATATTTTGGAAAAGTGTGGATTTTTTCTTTTTCTTTTTGAAGAATTTTATTTTGTTGCACAAATATTTTCAATTCTTATCTTACATGAGAACTATTAGATATAGACTTAATGATTATTAAATGTAAAAATTAAAGTAACTAAATTGTTCAAAATGGTAGAAAGTGTTTGTATTTGTGAGTTGAATTAAAAGAAATCCTACTTCAGGACACTACTATCCCCATGAATAAGTAATAAAAAGTTAATCATCTAGATATGAGTCACATTTATCTCATGTTCAGTCTCATTTGTTCATCAAGGTTATCTTGATTCTTCTTTAAATTCTTTGTGTCTTTTCTTCATATATAGCCTAGTATGAACCCTTGTTATATGCTTCACTCCCTGCAGAGGGGCTGAACTCCTCGCCATTAAGAAATGATTGCTTGCTGAGACCGTGGACTCTGTTCAAGTTTTAAATGTCAACCATTTTCCAGTGTTTGCTCGTGACGTATGTAATGCGCCAGATCAACACTGTGAAGCAGTAAACTACCTTCCTCCACTGCGAACAGAGAAGTCCCGAGCCGATGAGACGGCTGTTAATGTTAACTCAGTATTCGGAAGCGTCACCAACACTTACTGAACATCGTTCACTTCTTCCTTTCCATTGCTAAAACTACAGACTGTAATTCTAAAACAGTGCAGAAAATTAACGTCATTGTTCACAACTTCTTTTTCTGCTTTCTCATTGGTCCCATTGGAATTCTACTAGAGGAATCCAAGTCAATGGGAGAAAACCCAGACGAAAACCTGAAGGAAGATTTAAATTGAGTGGAGTTGTGCAGAAAGGTAATGACCAGGGTACTTTATAAATATAGTCTGAAGTAAATGCATGATCTTTAATAAGCCCATAAATGCAGACATGGAGGGATAAACATTCTGGGTTTTTTTTTTTGAGAACACCGTGATATATTAGTATAAACTCAAACATATTTAAATGTTGTTTTTTCCAATGGTCTCTGTACAGTCTGAGTGAAAGACAAGTTTTACTGCACAGACAGTCTCCTTCACTCAGGTGTCTGCTCAGCGTCAAGCAGCACCACCTTTCCACTCGGACTAACACTCCTGTTCTCGACGGTTAACATCAACACTCAGCTGACGGCCAAATTTCTAAACTTCTGCCAGGGACACGGATCCACAGACTAAAATAACAACTGCAGCAAAGATGAGTTGAAAAAGACAATCAGCTCTTGAATCCCAGCCCATTTTACAGTCCCGGCTCGGAAATTTATGAAGTCCACCAGCGAGAGGTCTGATTGAGGAATACATGTACTGTATTTTCATATTCATGGAGTATAATGCTTCATAAAAAGGTCATTTTCCATAAAAAAAAGGCACATTCTTAAATTTTACTCTTTGTCTAAGTTTTCCCTTTTCTTCTAGCTTGTTCAGGCTTTTTCATTTATTTAACATTTTAAAATGACACAAAATAAAACATTTACATATTTGTCAATGTATTTATTTTGAGGGAAAATCAAAAATAGCCAAGAGGCTCGGAAAAGTCTTAAGTGCGTTAACCAAATTTAGACACACACATTAAACGGTACTAGACTCACTTTACTGTGTTAGACTACCTCTGCTGAACACACCATCATTGTCCCACTTTCTCTTTTCCCAGGCTGCTCTGTTTTCCCTCCGGTTCAGCTGGTAGTTAACCAAACAGAAGAAACCGCATCTCATCTTAGATCCAGCTTAGATCCCTGTTGCCTCAGGACAAAGTTTCAACTCTGTGTCCCTTGAATTTCGAATTAGGGCTTTGTATAATTTTGTCAAGTAGCGGTGAGGCTGACTCTTAAACGTGGTTACTAAAAGGTTGCCAATGTCGGACTGATCCAAAAACTATGAAACCAAGGTAATTATTTGGTATGGATGCAACCAAGGCAGTCTCAAATATTTATTTAGGCTCTGGTCATTTCACTGTTTGGACATTTCATAGCTTTTAGATTTTGGTGGTTTTTACAAAAGGGAGCTGTCTGCCAGCGGAACATAATGTACCAACCACGTGTCAATTCAAAACCACCTTAAGAATGATTTCTACCCCATATCACCACTGGTGAATTAAAGTGATTTTCTTCAATCAACTCATAATCTGATGCAGGGACAGTTAATAATATGTACAAGCAAGAAAACGGTAGCATCAACAAAATTGAACAGGTTGTTAAAGGATCACAGTTCTGTCCATTTTCAGGACGTTTCATCCTCATTTTGACAACCAACGGTTTAAAGTAATTTTTCTTGCCAAGTCTGTCTAGTGTCAGAAAATGTGGGTTTATGGCTCCAGTAAAGAATATCTCCCTTCATTGCAACACGAGGCGTTTCCTACCAGCCACACGTTGTGTCACATTCATCTTCGATAACTAATGAATTAAAAGTAATTTTCATTAAATAGTCTGCTGTGGGGAAATGTGGGTAACGACTCCAGTAAATGACATCTGCGAACAGGAGAACGGATGCTTCATACCAGCAACGTATTGCTTCATTGTTGACTTTGGACTTTTGCACGTCCCGTGAGAGACTGCGACTTAGGAGGCATTTTCATCAATCCTGTTTTAGTCAGTTGTAAGGAAAACGAGTTTTTTGACTGCAATAAATCATATCTACCAGCTGAAATGAATTACAAACAAGGATTTTATAATATATTTCATAAACTTGCCCTGACACTGCAAGGCAACCAGACCCACTGGGAAAGTGAGGGTGCAAAAAGGATGTAGAGCCCTGAAGTGACCTGGAAACCTGTCTAAGGTCACATTTTTCTCAGAAATGTTGATATTTTTTTTTACTTTCACATCACCATAAAGAATAGAGCATCTCAACTTCAGATGAACATGTAGTGCGGTGGAAAGCAGGGATCGGAGCGGATTTTTAGTGTTTGAAAATTGGTCTTGAAAACTGACTTTTTTTTTTTTTTCTCTCCCCAACTTCACCATCATGCTGATATTCTAATGCGTCTTGATAAACATCTCTTTTCTTGCATCAAAGCATCGTTCAGGAACTCCAGCGGTCCGCGTTCGTGTCAATACAACCCGAGGCCCGGTCTTAATTGAGACGTATCTGTATCGAGCAGCCAAATCTACAAGTCACTCATTGAATATGAAAAATGGAATGTGGGAATGAGCGGCGAGGGCGGGAGAGAGATCAATGATATAGATCTGCATGTGCAGACTAAGCCGATCCTACCACCAACCCACCCCTCCTCCTCCGACCCCCACATCTTGTGTGCATGCATGCGTGTTTGCACGTGTGTGTGGCGGGCGCTGCAGCATTATTGGACATCTGAATGAGTAATGACGTCGTCCCAGACAGGGCAATTACCACCAGCGCTCATTTATTGAAGAGTGGATTGAGAAATGGAAGGAGGAGGATGGTGGCTCTGGTGCTGAGGGAATAGACGATGAATAGAAGGAGGAAATGACCCAGGGAACAAATTCAGGAAATTCTGTATTTACTCTATGTAATTCATTGAAAACGTGCTTCATCAAACGTGCATTTAGGCCTCCTCTGTGAACAAATGTGACGCTTAATTTAAGTAACCGTGATGCGTTGATTTTGCTGCTGAGAAGCAGCTCAGTGTTTACCCAATAACTCGGATCGATTCTGATCTGAGATTATTTTGACTTGTTAGTTCCCACCTATAGATCACGCTCGCCCTGTCATAGATACTATTGGTGTTTAGTTGATCCAATTATTTTTATGATTCACAATTACAACGTCGCCTCTTGGAGCCACAAATGCACGGCTCCCATCCCAGTTTGAGGTGGGACATTTTACTAAACGGGTTTCGTTTTCAATAAACTGCAGCTGAACACTTTAAATAGTAAATGTTGGTGTAATTGATTTAGCTGTGGATAAACTGACCTGTTGTCACAGTGGGCCTATGCCAAACAACTGTGCAATCTGACTACTTGGCTTCATACAAATCCAAAATTCAACACCTACTAAAATCTTGAAGGTGAATTTAATGCTGTCTAGAAGTCATCTTCTGTGTAACTGCATGATAACATGATAACCCCATTCATAATGCCAATGCTTCACTAATAGATTTATAGCATAAATTGATTGGTTTATTTGAAACAAATATTTTATTGCTCTCTAGAGAAACCAGATTCTGTTTCTGAACAACTCCAAAATCAGGAAGCAAACTATAGTGCAGGGTATTCTGGGTAAATACAATCACAACAAACGTGCAACTCTAACGCTAGTGGAAGAAGTGACTCATGATCTTTTACCAAAGACAAAAGAGAAATCCTACAGCTGCTAAAAATCTGACGCTACTCAAATTTTGTTTACATTTCCCAAAGAAGAAAGTAGCTCTCATGTCTTCTTCAGAAGTTTTTGTGTTGTTTTATTTAGTAATAGTTGCTGCAGCGCCACCACAGGCGAGGGTTGGGAACAGGTTTACAATGCTTCAACAATGTGACATAATACAATGTTTCACAACTTGGTTCTTCAGTTCCTCGTGCTTAGAAAGGTGTTTTTCTTTACACCAGCATACATGACAACACAGACAGTGTGACCCAAGTTGGCAGTTTTGTGTCGTTTTTTTTTTTTTCTTTGTACATTGTATGTATTTATAAATTAGATTATATAGCTCAGATTTGTGGGAAAATCTTAAATAATTCCAGGGAGGACTAGAAATAGGGAAACTCCATCTGAGCTCACTCCATCCCATAAAGCCAAAAGAACATTAGGTTCACATTTTATGTTGCTAACCCTGACAGTAGAGTCAAATTTCACTTTCCCCTTATTAGGACAGAGATATGTAATCTTTTGCCTGAATCTCTGTCTTCGACTCAAGCTAGTTCCATATTTCAGGAAAGGAAAGGACAGGAGGACATTCTCCCACTCCCACACAATCCTTCTCTACTTCCCCCCCTCACCCCTTCATTTTACGTTTTCCTTCCCACTTCTCACCTCCTCCCTTTTCTCACCCTGTCTGTCTGCATGTCTGAAATGCTAAGAAAACATTGTGGCTATGTAGGCTATGCTGAGAATCAGTCAGCAGCTGCTTGGTGATCAATGGGAAGAAAAATAAATCCCAGCCAAAAAGAATTTAGGTTTTTTTGAACTTTCCCCCACTCTGCTCGTAACCCAGAAACCATGCGAAGGAGTGAAAAAAACATTTGAAAGATGACGGACAGCACAGAAAAATTGTTTGTGTTTGTCCGCTTGCGCGCTGAAGTCTAGCGCCGCGTATGGAAATACGGAGAAAGAACGGCGTCTATTTAAAAAGACATCAACACAAACTTGTGTTTGCCTCGAACATCCGGCCTAAAAATAACCCCTTACCAGCCCTCAGGTCCGTCACATGAACAGCAGCTCAGAAGTAAAACCCTTTTGTCGTGTGTGTGCACACATTCATAGTTTGGCACAGCGTGCCTGACTCATGACTCAAACTCAGACGTCCGCCAGTGTCACTGTGTTGTTGTAGTGGTGCCACGGCAGTCGAGGCATCCTCAGTTCGGCCCCGCCGTGTCACGAAGGCACACAGAGGGAATATTGTTTGTCGGGCTTGGGAAAGACCAGAGTTCAAGGACATTGATAGCTGTAATGTGTAATTTCCCCTCCTGCTTTCTGCTGTTCCACATCCTACTCATTCACCATTTGAGAAATTATGGTTTGGACTTGGACTTTTTTTTCTGGGAAAGTACCATTGACAAAACTTGACTGCTTTCACTAAGAAGTGGTTATCTTTTCTCAGATATTTCTTTTCATGAACATATATAAAAGGTTCTACACCAAATGTACAGCCTTTTATAAATGTCAACCTATTCTGCTTGTTGACATCCATCAATGTCAACCAGCAGAATAAATACTAACTATTCACTGATTACTTCCCCAAGAAAGTAATCCAGTCACTTTACTAATTACTTATTTTAAAAAGTAGTTATTTAACTGCATAATTACTTTAAAAAATAATGCCACCATTCAGTTTATTCTATTCTTTCTTTTGTTTCTCTCTTTTAACTTGATGTACATTGAATTACCAAATGTGATAGGCACCTTCAGCCTGGTTTTTAATGTAATATTTGATAAATGTTACGCTTTGAATGCTTTTTAAGAGTTTCCATAAACTACACAACAGTGTATCTCATTATTTCTAGTAAGTTGTTGTGGATCTGAAGATTACATGCACCAGGATTTCTTACATGACTAGGTTTATATGAATATTAAAAGCTAATTTATTTTCTTCTAATCACCAGTTTAAGTAAAAGTGAGGACTGTACCAACGCTGTTCTAGAAATCTCTCCAGATTCAAAGCAACACACAGGGTTTGAATATTATCATAAAAATGCTTGAACCTGTCTTTCTCCTTTTATACATTATTCATCTATAAGCCAGAATCACATCAAACGTGACACAGAGGAGCTGGAAACCATTAGCTTCACTTTGTCTCTTTTGCGATAATTGCCGAAAATAACGTCATGTTCAGTGTCATCTTGTTAGCCAAAAAAAATAACTGATTACCAATTTAATAAGCCAAATTATGGCTTTGATATGGAAGAAAATTTATAAATAAGTGAATCAGTGTGAAAATGCTTTAAATTTGCTGTTTAATAAAAAGATTTACCATAAAATGGCCAAAAAAAGAGGAATCCTGTTCAAATCTTTGTTGGAGAAATTAGCTTCAAATCAGTGGAGGCGATGTTTGTTCATTTTGTAAGAATTCAAATAGCTAATATTCAATGAAATCATTTGTCAGCTTATGCTATTTACACAGTGCTACTATCATGTTTTTGCCATTGGCGGTGTTTCACATGGGATGTGTGGCTCTCTGCCCAGGGCAGCATGAAAAGAGGAGGCTGCATCATTGGCACTGAAAATAAACAAACAGTTGTCTGGTTGTTGTTTTACAAGAGACTTTTCCAGAGGTTGTTAGTGTTACACCACTCCAGGTTGACTTGGTGTTTGGAAAAAAGAAAACCAAAAATTTGGTTGATCATTTAGAAGATTGTTGACAACTCCACGTGCTTCTACTGCCACCTGCAGAAGAACTACATTATACACTAGAACTTGAATGTTTGTAATAAAACAATAATTATTAACAGAGTTAGTCAGTTTTAGCAATACACTATACCCTCCCTCAGTTCTAAGAGGCAGGGTCACTTTTATGAGTTTTTATTTATTTATTTTTTTTTATGTGGTTTCGAGAACTGACGGTCTGATGGGACACCTTGATCACTTCTCTGTTGTCTGACCGTGACATCTGCTGTGCTCTTGAGCGTCGCACTAAGACTTTGGGAGGGTTGAGCAAGTTCTACATTAGTGTTCCCACTCTATAGTGTTTTGTACCATGTAACCACTGTGAGAAAACACAGTTAATCCACGGTATTTAACCTGGTATGACTGACAAGTGGCTTGATGGACATAAAGTGTCTTAAAAACAACATCTTCTTTCAACTTTTCACACTTTAAGGGTTAAAACTACACAGTTTTCATCTTATATTGTTTTAATATGATACATGACCACAACGTAGCACAGTTTTTGAAGTTGAAATTAAAGCTGTCAAGAAAATGATGTTTGTGTCAATTCTTATTTAAACCGTAGTCTCAGACTAGATGGACAGTATCTTTGCACAGCAATTTCAAGCTTTAAATCTTGAGGCAGAATATCTACTTGATTTTGGTCTGGACTTAGACTAGGCCATCCTAACGCATGAGTATGCTTTTCATTTTACAGTGACCACTGTGAGAAAATAAGGCTTTAACAAATAGAACAAAATCACACATTTGATTATTGCCTTGCCTGGTTAAACAGAATATTCTGCACAAATATTCTTGAAATAAAAGGTAAGCTTAATAGAACCTTTAATCTAATCATAAAAAACACACAAAAATGACCATTTCTATTGTTCATCTGTTTATTGTTTGGCAGTAGGATCACCTTACACTGACACAAACATTAGAAGCAAATTGTAAAATCATGTGATATCTTTCTAAAATAATGGCCTAAACTTCTTTTGGCCATGAGTTTTTATGGGAGCATGACTATAAAACAGAGCCATTGGTAAATTCTTGATGGTTTTATCAAATTAAATGTGTTCATTGGAAGAGTGTGTGTATTTGTGAGCACTGGAGGTGAAGGGGATTCATACAAAAAAACGCCACTGCTCGACACTAAATTTTACTTGTAAAACAAGGCACTTTTCTTTAATTAATATTATTTATTTAATTACTTATTATACAATTCACACTCATGTCCTTCAAAAGAACAACTTATGGAGACGGTGGCTAACATTGGCAAAAAAAATAAATAAATAAAAAATACATGTCTGAGAGACCTGAACTCAGCATGTAAAGAATGTGGTCATTGTTTTATTCGAGGTGTCACAGATATGAATAAGAAATCAGCATCTTCTTTATACCTCACTCCTCTGGCTTTCAACACCCCTGTGTTCTCTTATTTTTATGCAAAACACATCGCAAAAGGTCAAAGAAGAGACGCGGCAGACGAGAAACGAGAGCATGAGCGCACATGCACTTATATATATATCTATATCTACATATATATATATATATTTTTTTTGCGAGAGTGTCTACAATTATGAGTTCACGATGTGTGTGTGTGCGTGTGTGTGTGTGTGTGTGTGTGTGTGTGTTTTCAGCAGGGGTTAGAGCCGGTCTCCCGCGCACGCTGTGCTCATTGAGAAGTGGTGTCTTGTGCCTGGAGGGGGGGGAACAGGGGGGCAGACGGGCGGCGAGGCGCCGAAGAAAGAGGTCACATCCATATTCATCGCGTTGGACATGCACATGTAAAGCACTTTTAATATGCCGTGACAGGGGAAAGTTGTGTTGAGGCGGAAGGAGACAGAACGAGAGCAGCCACGGTGACAAACGGGAACGTTTGTGAGAAACGTCCACATGTGCGTCTTCGTCGGGACCCGGGTGGCCTGAATCTCAATGACCTGCAAAATCGAGTGACGGGGCAGCGGGCGCGTCGTTACCGTCGCTGAAGAAAGAGCCAAGTGGTGCATTCCAAATGAATGTGACTTGGTTAATAAATGTTGCCCCTTACATATTCAATCCAAGTTAATCCACGGGATTTAAACTGGTATGACTGACAAGTGGCTTGATAGACATAAAGTGTCTTAAAAACGTCATCTTCTTTCAACTTTTCACACTTTAAGGGTTAAAACTACACAGTTTTCATCTTATATTGTTTTAATATGATACATGACCACAACGTAGCACAGTTTTTGAAGTCGTTGAAATTAAAGCTGTCAAGAAAATGATGTTTGTGTCAATTCTTATTTAAACAGTAGTCTCAGACTAGATGGACAGTATCTTTGCACAGCAATTTCAAGCTTTAAATCTTGAGGCAGAATATCTACTTTGATTTTGGTCTGGACTTAGACTAGGCCATCCTAACGCACGAGTATGCTTTTCATTTTAGCTCTGGCTGGATGCTTAGGGTGGAGGTGAACCAACCCAAGTGCAGTTTACAGCAGATTGTCTTCCAGGATTGTCATATTCAGCTTAATCAATAAACTCTGGTCAGTTTCCTGTCTCTTTTGAAGAAAATAAAAGTATTCCCATGCCTTGATACTTTCCCTGTAATGTTTCACAGTGGGGATGGTTTGTTTGAGTCCGTTAATAGTTTTCAAAAGGACGCAGTGTTTTTTGCATGTGGGGAAGATGTTTAATTTTGATCATGTGGACACGTCTGTCCACATGGTTGAGTGTCCCTTAAAGGGCCAACACGCTGAAATTGGACCTCATTGTTGCAGTTGGGTGACAAAAATCCCGTCATTTTGTTCTCAGCTTCTTGTCATTCACCTCTTCTTGTCACAACTCCTCTGCATGTGATTGTTATGTGATTGACCAGATTGTTGTGTTTGTTTATGCTGAAAAGCTCTCAGAGCTCAGATTATCATGAAGCCAGTTTTTCAGTCGGCGACCAGGAAGGACAGTTTTTAGGAGCAACTGTCCGAGGCTGTGAGGAAGTAGACACATCTGTACGACTCTTCCAGACCAACCTACAAAGATTAATTCAAGGCAAAAAAAAAAAAAATTCCTGCATGGAAACAGCACAGACATTGTGCACAGAGGAGGCCAAAAAGTGTGGCACTCTCCACATGACTGTTTTGTGAAGGTCAAGCCGTACTGTTGAAAACAACACCTGTATCCTCCAAACACCAGGACATATTCCTCAGTGGGAGGGGTTTCACCGGGGCTTGTGTCTTGTGGACCTCGAAGGGCATGTACCAAAATGACCGTTTCCAAACCATGTGACCACATTTCTACTGTTCGACTTCGACCTGACCATGCTGGGCCCCATGCACGGCTCCTGGAAAACAGAATTTTTATGGTTTTAATGGCTTTCTTTCAACAATAAAGATTCATTCTTCTCGCTACTCTTGCGTAAAAGTTACATTTGTGAGTGGCGCAGCTAGAAGTTTGATAATAGTTTCTGTTCTGTGGGCCAATGGTGATTTTGGGCCGGGGCATCTTTTTTTTTTTTTTTTTTTTTTTTTTCTTTTTGTTATGTTTATTGGTACTCAAAAGTGGCAGATCAGCGGCCCATTAGTCATGACTGATTCTGCGCTGGACCAATTGCAGCAGCTGAGGGCCGATGCCTCCTCCCACTTGGGCCATGGCTGCCAGTCAATCAGTCATAAACACAGTGGGGATGAAGACTGAGCGACATGGAAGGTGGCAAAAAACAAAAAGCAGACTCTGGAAAAGTTAAAAAGAGGCAATTCTTAACACCATATTTACATATAGGCTGTTTAACAATTTAGTTTTAACGGCATTATTCTAGTGATGGTGCTCTTAGTGCTTCAGTAACTATTTTATTATTTGAATTGGTTAAATGTACTCTTTACTTGTTATGTATTTAACCATTTTAGTGTTTCTTACTTGATAGAAGCTCACTTTTTCACTCAAACAGCTAAAGCTCAACAGAGCAAAAATGTTCATGTAAAACCAAATTATTTGGCTATTATTCATCATGAACCGACTAGACTTGCAGATACAGTTTAGACCGAGTCAAACTAGGAGGTGAGATGTTGCTCATTAACATACAAGTTGTATGAAGTTTAAAAAAAAAAAAAGAAACAAACAAATTTAATGTATTTGTTGTTCAAATAATGGAAGCTTATTTCTCGTAAATATCCTGTCTGTCCAGATTTTAGTATCTTATTGTACGTTGTTCTGGAGGGCTTCTGGCCTTCATAGAATAAAGGGACTGGCAGGATGATGTAGGTTTAAGTTTATTAGATGATTATACACCATCACCACTGTGTGCAAGCACTGTGACAAAAGTTTGTTTCCATTCTCAGGCTTCAAGTTTCCATCAAAACCCGATGGACCAGTCTCTCCTCAAAATGCCGAGTGTTTTTTATTTATTTATTTATTTATTTATTTTTGTGTGTTCCTTGGTTTTCATGTTTGTTTACTAAAGTAAAATGACCATTAGTGTCCGGAAAAATGAGGCCTTCACTGAACAACTTGATTCTTGCTGAGATGAAGTTACACACTGGTTAACTGCCGTTAATAATTGGGCTGTACAGGATTTTATTTAGGGGTGTCAGATTAAAGGAAGCAGCATAGAAAAGGCACATCACACCCACCTTTCAGATTATCTTTATAGAATATTATAAACCACAAACCTTTTCTGTTCCACTTTAAAGTGTGTTACTTTGTGATGGTCTGTCAAATAAAATTCTAATAAAACACAACAAAAATGTCAAAAAATTTAAGTTTAAATCTAAAACAATATACAGATTAAACAGTTATTTAAAACATAAGATCAGGAAGCTGACAGTGTTAAAAAGTTATAGTTTGAACATGTTCAACTACATATATAATATAATCTAAGCAAATCTAAAAGAGGTCAGCAGGAGGCGTATCGTCTTCACATCATGACGGGGTTCCAGGTTGCTGCTTATGAAAATGACAATGTGGCATTATGTGGCATCTTTTGAAGTTCAACACTGACAGTCGCTCAGTGTAAGTGCCTGTCCCGGGCCGCCACTTTGAAGTTTATGAAAAAAGAACAAAAGCAGAGGGAAGAAAAAAGTGGAATCCTATCAAGTTCAGGAGCCACGGTGAAGCAGCGTCACAGGGGTTTCGAGAAACGATCGTAGATGTTGTTAACGGCGCACTGAAGTACAGAACCGGGTTCGTTTAGCGTGTTGTGTTTACAGGCCGAGGGTAAACTATTAGGTGGCACTTCAGACAGAAGCGAAAGAATAGGGCCTTTATCCGGGACACTTAACCCGCTGTCACGAAGCGCCGCGTTCAGCCCTCACCTGTACGGGCCCACAACCGGATCATCCCACGGGTGGAGACGGGGTCACGGGCGAGGTCGGGGTAAAGAGATGGGATTTTGTGGAAACCTTACTCCTGACTTTTCATACGACTCTAGACTCCCCTGGGCTTCTCCACCTTTTACGGGCTTTAATTTGAACAAAGCTTTAGGAACAACAAGAGCTTCCTTAAGTGGACAAATTATACTATCGGTTTCCACGCTCCAGTTGTGGACCTGGGAACCACCGGGCTTCCTTTAAATAAAAGAGAAGCCCTCCATCTGGAAATGCGTTTACAGTCAGTCAAATCAAAGTTGACCCGAATTTCCAAGCACATTTAGCACATTGTGAGCAGCAGAATTAACTCTGGTCTTTTGTATTTAATGAACACCCGCGTACGTTAGAACCTCAGCAATATTTTTTGGGGGGTGGGAAATTAGGACGGCAAGCTCCCGCTGTCCGGCAGTGAATCTTTCTGGGCTCTAACCTCCAGCTTCTCTCGAACAGTGGGGAATCCTCCTCAATCACCATAAGCAGGTCGCCTTAGCCCGGCTCATATTTTAACCAGCAGCAACACGCCACGGGGAGCTGTGTAACAGGACGTCAGCGGGTGTAACCCAAGTGCAAAAATTGCATTCTGAGGCCGCAGCCGGTGTTGCTTTAAGAGCACCGGTCTGCGCCGGCCAGGCCCCCGCATCTACCAAATAATGATTTTTCTCACTTACTTTTCCCCAGCAGGGGGGCCAAAAAGAACGAGAGACCGAGAAGGAAACTGAGAGGAGCATTCCAAAGCAGTGAAGGAGAGACTTTACGACGCTTATTTCTGCAGCAAAGAGGGGAGAAAACGTCTTACAAGGCAGTTTCTTAAAAGGATCTGGTCACAAGGCCGAAGTCGGGGCTACTCCTACGGAGACGGGTCCTGAGGGTGAAAATCTGATCGGGCTTTTAATCAAGAGGCGCTGGACGTTACGCAAACAACAGCCTGCGCTGATGTCATGTTGAAAAATTTCCCTTAAATAGCCAACATCAGCTCCATAATTTAAATCTACGTTTTTTTTGTTTTTTGTTTGCTTTATGGATTTGTGTTAGTCAGACAGCACAAACTCACCCATTTGCACCATGGAAGAATCTAAAAAAAAATATAAAAATACCACTGCTACTGCTAACGTTAAGGTAAAGTTGTATCTGCAGCAAACTTGTTGGGATTTTCATGAAAACGTCCGGTCATCTGTCACCTTTCTGTTCATCTCTCTTCTCTCGGAGACTTTCTTCCCACACGCTGCGTGAATCGGTGGGTGACACCCACTTGAGAGCTTTGAAGCACTGTGTACACACAACCACAAGTGGTGTAACTGTTACCGGGGATCATCTTACCCACTTCCATCAGTTACATGTCTGACAGCAGCAAGGTGTGCTTAATGCATTGATACAGTCCTTCATGCTGTACTGAACCTCCATCACTGTCTGCTTTACTTCATATCTGTATGTTATCTTGCTTTACTTTGCTTGATCTGAATTTTGCTTATGATAAAAAGAGAAATGACACGTTGTCAATTAAACATTACTCGGACATTGGAAACATATTCAATTTCTTAGATTCTTTGTTCAAGATGCGTGATGTCTTTACAATAAATTCCTCATTTATTGCAGTAGGATAACATCACACTTAAAAAATATTATACATCTAAGTTGTAAATTATTTGCTCACTGTGTGGAAAAAAATAACATGTCTAGAAATGACCATCTCTAGCAAACATCACCTTCTAAAATAATGACCTAAGACAATTTTTGCCAAAAGTATTTATTTTTTTTGCCTAAAACAACATAGAGTTATATGAAAATCACTTTTGGCAAAAAAATATATTAGCCATTATTTTCGGAAGGTGAAGGTAACTTTCCTTTTTTACAATTTCTCTAGATCATCCAATCTTGTCTTCTCACATCTTCAGCTCACAAAGTTCAGAAATCAGTATGGCCATGAAAAAAGATGCGGTGACGAAAACCTCACCTGCGTAGACTAAACACCTGCGTGGTGAAGCATGAAATTGAAAATATGTTATTGCTGTTGCGATGGGACCATGCTTATAAATTATCTAGCTTAATGTATATTTGTATTATCCATGTGGCTTATCATAACAGCAACATTCATCTCGATAAACATTGTGACAACCTGACATAGCAGGGGATCAATTACATATGCTACAGTAGCGTACAAAATGCAATTATGGAAGGTTATTAACTTAAAGCTCAATATATTTTCACATCATTAGAATCTAAGACAGAAATTCAAAGGTTTGATAGAATGTTAAGCATTTTGGCTGAACAACAACCCACTGTGTAGCGAACTGCTGTTCTCTTCCTACTACACTGGTATAGTAGCGGACTGCTTTTGTTCCAAGAGGAATCGGTTAGCTTGTTTCAGCATGTGTATATTAATGTTGAGCACTTTAGCTTTAATGAGTTAATATGCCACAGTGAGATTAGCACTTTGAGTTGCAACAAAAACGTTTTTCCCGTTTTGCCTTTCCGAAGTTGCTGCCCCCAATGTGTCTGCTGCTGACTCGTCCAGAAGCCTCTTACGTCCCTCGAGGAATGTTTTTCATCTCCTGCTAGAAGAGAACAAGAATAAGAGTCAAAATACATGAGCTCAAAATAAATCTGGCAAAACTGCAGAGATGTGCAATAACGTTTTAACTTGACTCACAGGACACCATTTGTCATAACCAAGTCAGTGTTGGCTTTCCTAATTTATACTGTTAAAACTTCAGACTTTCACCCTTCAAGGTATTATGTGCGGCATCCATTGAGTTGTTCTGGGTATAAATTTGATGAATGAACTGCAGGCAAAGGTCAATGCATAATAAACTGAACTGTCTGCATTAGGTTTGCCTGACATTATATAATATTGGTCTTATTTATTTTCTATTGATCTCTGAAAATAGGTCGCAGGAACCCAGTTTGCTTCAACGCTTTAGTCGCATTTAGTTGCTGGACTTGTCAAGAATCTGGGTTTTTGCTACCTGCTCAGAAGCCCACATACATCTGTTACCACTTCCTAACACTAAGGAGACGTATATCCTCAGCACTAAATCCCCCCAAAAATGCCAAAAAATAAAATGCTGATGCCGGTTTCCTCTCGGTGTGTCCTTGTTTCTTTACGTTACCCGGCTCCCTCGTTCGCCTCCCTAGTGCCTAACCAACCTGTGATTGTAATGACGAACATCATTTATGCAAATGTAATTAGGCCCGAGAAACACGATAGTGGAGCGCGGGGTGGAAATTTATCACTGAACACTCGGGCTCTAAACATTCAATTAAAATATTGAATTTCACTGGATTTAATCTAAACGTAATAAATTAAGCAGGGGAAGAGGAGTTTGCTGTGCCAGTGTCACATTTTGAGATGGTCGCTGATTCCTCGTTGACTCTAATCCTCCAGACGCCAAACTGGTGAACGGAGAAGTGCGATGTCTGGTCCTGGTTGTTGTGTCTGACGTGGGAAAATGGGACAACGTGGAGGACACACCAGCAAGAAAAGAATGTTTTCAGGAAGGCATTCATTACATGAAAAAGGAGGAGTTGGCTTGGACAAAACAACAAGAACAAAATGATTGCATTTAACCAACAATGTCCCAAAAACACTTTTTTTTTTTTATTAAAAAAAACATTTGACATTAATCGTTGGTTTGTTTTGTGTGTCTGAACTGGGAGCTGTGGTATTGCATGAATTTGAAAACAGCACATCGCAGTCATGTGTCTCTGAAGGGGTGTTATTGTGTGTTTCTAGGTACAAAGTGCCTTTTTATCTCACAATGTTACCTTCAGTTGCATATATATATATATATATATATATATATATATATATATATATATATATATATAT
>NW_015113170.1:152363-157883 GCF_001443285.1 Poecilia latipinna | reverse complement strand
ATGTGTAGAGTGCATTTATTTCACACTCATTCTTTTTCATAGATATATATATATATATATATATATATATATATATATATATATATATATATATATGTGACTTAAAAGAAATTTGACTTCATAATTTAAATTGGGTCTCTGTCTCTTTAAAAACCCATGTTGTTTCTGAGACTCTACCTTCAGGAAGTCATCACACCATCGGTCCTCTATTAATCATTCAACAATGTTTTTAACAGTGTTGCACTGAAAAGTAGCTCATATTATGACGTCAGCAGATGACATTAGGTGTTTGCTAATTGCTGCTGGCTAGTCTGAAGGAGCTGAGGGGCGGCGTCACAGTGGAGGGGCGCTCTGTGAAGTGGAAACCTGGAAACTGCGTCTCCAGTGCGAGGTCGTCTTGCCCAGCTAAATGGTTGCTACGGGAGATTAAAGGACCAAAGCAGCACTCCAGATATGTTTTTGGATGGAGTAATATTATAACGTGGTGTAGAGCTCAAAAAATGAATATTACGTAATACTGCCCCTTCAAAGTAAGGCTTAAATAACCATTAAACTCGTCTTTTTTAAATTTATTTCTTTCACTTGTTGGGGGAAAAAAACGTCAACATAACTGATCAAACATACACATTATGCTACAAATCCTTGAACCTTCTTGTAACAGAAAAGTCTTGACTTTTTGTGATTAGTTCACATGTGCATGCGGTCTGCCAGTCCCAGCGTCATGGTAATGAGTTGCCATTGTCCCAGTTCTGTTAATAACACATTAGAATTTCATCTCCAGGGACGGCTTCACTGCAATTATAAGAACTCTGCATGTTTTATGGATAAGACTGGGGAGCCTCTTAAACAGTTGCATTTATGCTCTTGTTTTCGTCCCTCGCCTCTCTGAGCAGAACATGACCCGGGTCGTGCTCTACTTCCACACAACGCCTCTGGAGCTCAGTGATATTTTGCCAAATTATGCTTTGCATTGGAAACGCAGAGTAAAACGAGGCTTGTCTTCACATCCAGGCTTTAGAAAAGGAGTTTCTTTTTGCTGAAGTAGTTCCGTCCACAACCCATGTTGATTCCTCGTCGTCGTGTCAGTGTTGTACGTTCTGTGACGTCCGACGTTAACTCTGTTCTGCCATCTATCTGGCACCGAGGTTGATCCCTGGCCGGTGATCTGTCTTGTAGATTTATTCCACATGTGTTCTTTATGTTTGACACCAGGCCAGGCAGGGTCCACACCAAGATGAGGATTTTCTTTTTCCTTTCGTTAAAGTGCCGTCCAGTCCGTCCAAACCTCAGAGAGTTTAACGCAGAGCTGTGTTAAAAAGATGAAAGCGAAACGTCGTCAGGGATAACAGTCCTTGGCTACTTTGGAGTTTGATTAACTTCGTTTAGCTGGCTTTGTAATTAGCACTGAAAAGCATAAATGTTCATCAACTTGCATATGATTAATTTGTCTGCTGGGCTGACTAAACCCGCTGTGTTCACTTTCCTTTTTTCTTCCAGTCTCTATAGAATTTGTTTATTTTTCCTGAAAAATGAATTTTCCTTCAGAGTTTTGCTTCATGTGCAAGAAATTTTCTACCACTATACATCACTTCTGAAATTAGGACCAGTGCCAAAAAAAGTATTCAAAATTAATTGCAAACGCCCCGATAATAGTTTTGTTGGCCGGTTTCTGATCTGTGTGTAGCTCTGACCTGTCCCCACAGATTTTAGCTAATTACAATTTCCTCTTTAGGAACTTAAGGAAGAACTTTAACTGAATTGTTTTGTTGTTTTTTTTTTATCTGGGAAAGATAACTACAGGAAATAGAAAAAAAAAAATTTGAAATTATGATTTCATTTATTTGGGTTAAAAAGCTATCCACTCCCTAATATACATGTGACGGTATATTTGATTCCTTTAATAAATCACAATTTTTATATGATTCCAGTTTTAAGTCAATGTAAACTCCCAATGCGATGCGTTCACTCACTGCAGCAGAACATTTCTATTGCAACAATAAAGCATCCATAATCAACAAATTTCTAATCATGATATGAAAGTTGATCTATTATTGTCAGCATAAATTCTAATTATATTTAAAAAGAAACCTGTCTGTATTGTCTGGATTGTATTTCTTAGTATTTTCTCTGCGTTTCGTTCAAATAGTTTCACTTACCATGTGCAGTTTACTGATACAAATCACACTTTCTTTATGTGACTGGCGTCGCAATTGTAATTAGAATATTTTTCTAGAGTGATGTTTGTGTTTGTGGGGCTCAGACTACTGTGGCATTCAATCACAACCATACAGTTACCTGAAAAATTAGTAATAAATAGTTCTTACTGTCACATTTATTGTTATCCCAAATATTGTGATAAAACTCTGAAGCCCACATTGTCCACCATTATAGTATGTTAACTATCACTGTATACAATGATTTGAAAGCGTGACAGAGTAGTTGCGGTAAAATGTGATTTCCCTCTTTTAAAAGTTGACCTAACGATGATAGTCGGCAGTTAGCATGGCTACATCTGTGTGTGTGTGTATTCCCGCTCTCTTTAAGTCGCAGCCTGAATGAAGTATCTGTACCGAAAATGTGTTTTGTTTTAAGAGCGTTTTCTTCCTCTGTGTTCTTCCTCTGATTTCATGTTTAAACGTCACACTATTACTGAAAATGGCTACCAGCCAGAGGTGCAGCCAAGCATGATCTGAACATCTTTCAGTTTCGATCACCAGTTGATCTATATGCGTCTCTAACATTAACTTTCATTAAAAGCAATAATCTGTGTATACGTATATTTCTTCATTTTTGGGATAAACCACTCCCAAAGGATAGGAAGGTAATATCACAGTCACTGAATATCTTCTGCACTATTTGGGCTCCAAATCAGTGCCTTTTCTAAATGTAATCTTTCACTAATGTCAGTCTGATCTCTGTTGTGTCTCGGACCCACAGTCCGACACCAAACACCAGCCCTGAAGTTACAGATAGCTTCCCATGACTTATTTATCTCTAATTAGCCATTGTTCATCTGAAATCGTGAAACCGCAGACCGGAATAGACAAAACTTACTCCTTGCGTCTGTGCCAGTGTTTCGTCTGGGAGAGCAAGATTGATCCACCTTTCTGTATTTGATAGTGCCACGATCCATTATTCACAGAAGATCGAGTTTTAAAAGCTCGCCTGATGTGCAGTATTAATGACCCAGGGAGGGAAAGATTGACAAGGGATTTCTCTTGTTTTGTTTTGAGTCTCCTCTCCATCCTAGAAAGTCTGAGAAATGGTTCTCAGCTCATTGATGTTTGCATAGAAAAATATCTCCCTTATTTTATTTGGACAATCACCTTGGAGTAACAGAGAAGATCTTTCCAGGATAAACTCAGTGATCCGAGGCTAAAACATTCAGCAGATGTAGAACAAATGTCCTTCACTGGACGCCCCCTTTTCACACCGGGTCGCAGAACTTTTGGCCTAAACTGTAAAATAATTAACAGTAATGGCTCCTTTGCTTTCCTTTCATGTGTTGCTATTTGGCTTAACAAGCCTGTGCCTTTCAGTAGCCGTCTTTAACTTGTCTTTATGGGTGAAGCGTTTTGACTTTCAAGCTAAGAGAGACAGAAAAAAAAAGGAAAATCTTCCCCACAAACCATAAAACGACAGCACTAAAAAGGCTTTGAAGAAGATAGTTCATAGTTGGTTCTTGCATGAGGTTTTTTTTTTTTTAAACACTGTTAAACAGCACGTGTAACGGCCATCCCGCTAAAGAAAGTGTTTTAATTGCCAACATTTTGCAGCGTCTAATACCCCTGCAGCTGTTTTCCAGGACCAGACTTTATGACTCACTATATAAATATTTTATCTGCACCATAAATATAGCTCTAGTCTGTGATGTTAACTTCGGTCAAGTGCTTATTTTGGACAATCGGGAGACCTACTGAGACTGAATTGGTTTTGGCTCATCTGTCTTTTTCACTTTTCACTTCTGATACTGTTACTTTTCCCTGCGCAAAGAGAGGCATGTTATAACGGCAAAAATTCAACGTCGACTTGGAGGAAACTGTTACAGGGGGAAAAAAATTGTTTACTCAGATTCTTCATAACTATCTGTCCTTGAGAAGAAGAAGAAAAAAAGTTGCTAAATATGCAGCATGCTTGAAACATCCAAACATCCTTGATGGTGATGAGTGGTACACGAAATTCTGGATTCCTCCAAAGATTACTTAGGATGCTTCCTGGTGAAAACCAGCCGCCTCGTTCCGCGCTTTGCTTCGTACTGAGAGTCTGTTGAGGAGCGATTGCTTCCTGGAGGCGTGGACTCTGTTCAGGTTCTACGTTTTACCCAGTCTCTATGTATGTAATGTGCGAGTTTGATGTTACGAAGCTTACTGGAAATCACCTGTGCTGCTCGGAGCTTAACGAGGCGGCTGTTGATGTTAACTCAAGATCTGAATTCACTTCCTCTGCTGACATCGCTAAAATTACAGGCAGACTACAACCCTAAAACAGCGCAAAAGTCAATGTCGTTGTTCATAACTCATAACTCACCTCCAAGTAAACGGGAGAACGGAGAACTGAATGAAGCTGAATTACGTCAGTTAGTCTATTTTTTGTCTGGCTAACATGCAGGGGATTGATTAATAAGTTTTATTTTTGCAGTCTTCGTGGTTTTCCTCAGACTTTGTCTCTAAAGTATCCCTTGCAGCCGTTGTAACTACCTGAACCTAAGATACGCACTAATTCCCCCGGTCTCTCATAATGGATGTCCCAATGTTTTATTCACCCGTTGAGACTTTAATCAGGTCCCTGATTTCCTCTGTTACACACCTTACCGTGAAACACAGCCTCCCTCTTATCTGACGGAGCCAGCCGAGCTCGCCGCCCAGCTGCCAACAGCAGACCTGGAGGTGGTAGACGAGGGGAGCATGTGTCGTGTGGGGGCAGGTTGGTGTGGGTGTGTTCCTTTTTTTTTTTTTTTTTTTTTTGCGATGCGTTTCAAAGGTTCCCTGTTACAACCCTTTCGTCGTCTGGTGTTTGTATGTGTGAACGTTAATGTGTGTGACAGGTGCCAACTCCTATGTCAGGAGTGAGGTCGCACCCTCCCACCTTGGCTCAGGCGTCTGCGGAGGTTTGCGTCGACTCAGCAAACCGCGGGGTGAACACCTTTTACCGCCTCTGCACGAGCCGCGCACGCACCCACACACCCTGCTGGATCTCATTAGCCTCGGTGCTAACAGCAGGCCTCCGAGACAACTCGGGAAAAGATGCGGAGCGGTGTTAGCACACGTCGGTCGCATGTTTTTGGTAATGCACTCAAATGAATACTTGTGCATTTGTTGCTAGGGCAGCTGTAACGACGCGGCAGTTTAAGCATGGATCTTGCTAAATTAAAAAATAAATAAATAAAAAATTACAGTGAACAGCTGCTTAGACGATAAAACAGTCCCAGCTCAATCAGACTAAAGATAAAATTACACCTTTAGAGTGTTTCTCTGATGTGTTATATGAGTTTCTATTAGTTATGAAGTACGCTGAAGTTAA
>NW_015113170.1:107380-148979 GCF_001443285.1 Poecilia latipinna | reverse complement strand
CAGTTTAAGCATGGATCTTGCTAAATTAAAAAATAAATAAATAAAAAATTACAGTGAACAGCTGCTTAGACGATAAAACAGTCCCAGCTCAATCAGACTAAAGATAAAATTACACCTTTAGAGTGTTTCTCTGATGTGTTATATGAGTTTCTATTAGTTATGAAGTACGCTGAAGTTAAGGAAAAACAATGAGAGGAGAATAGAGGAGAGAAAGACGGATAAAGAGAATACAATGAAGTCTGCTTCCACACCTGCAGAGAGAACAATATATGCACATATAGCAGCAAGAAAAGTTGTCATATGTGCAACAACTACCAATTAATACAGCTGCTCTGTATAGAGTGTATCCGTAAACACCTCAATCCAAACACCTGTGTGTGGTGAGCAAACGGGATTTTATTTAAAAAATTGTTTAAAACACCATGAAGACAAAGTTAATGGTCTTTCCCTTGACACAATCTTCCAGGTGTCAGATGTTGTTTCAGCTCACTCTCTTCTCGCCGCTCCTTCTTGCTCCTTCTCGGCCCTCCTGCGCCTTTGACACGTATGTTGGAAGGACACACACTATCCGCTTTCCTAATTACTTATTGGTCATGATCAATTAGCAGCATTTTAAGTCACTACGGTAACCTTGTATAAATACACCGGTGGGGCTCAACAGCCATCATGGCTGACAATTAAATTGGTCTGTCACTGCCGGGCCCTTCATTAATCTCAACTTGTCATCCTTGTTTATGCTGGTTATAACGGCCCTGCGCCTGTGTGCGTGCGTGCGTGTGTGTGTGCGTGCGTGTGTGTGTGTGTGTCTGATCGTGTGTTTGTGTGTAGAGGCCGTATCAGATTTTGTTGCGAGAGCACTTTGAAGTCCTGTGTGTGTACGTTCGTGTCACGTTCACATGTGTGTTTATTTACATGAATCCGTACGCGCACATGTGCAGGAGGTGTATATTTTTTTATTAGTGTGGGGATCTTTTCCGCTCGGCACCGTGAAGCCATTACCTCATGAGTCCTTGACTGATTGGTCTAAATGGCTGAGGATTGTTTAGAGCCGTTTTCACCATGTGAGAACTTTTGACCCGCCTTCACAACGGCGGAGTCGCTGTTGTTTGTTGCGTTTGGTGTCAGGGTTGACTCGTCCCTCGATGTGAGTTCAAGTCGGGGGTAAACCTCCTCTACTGGCACCGCTGTTAAAGATTGGTTTAAAAAGCTTTAAAATAAACTCTTTTTTTTATTGCAGTGAGATGATTTCAAGTTGAAACTTGCAGAAAAGTCTTTACGTTCTGAGGGAGCAAATTTTCTTACAAGCTTATGACTTTTCTAATCGGAGAGTCACGTCTTTATTTTAATGTTTAGGAATTTCAGAGAATGAATTGGTGCTATTTTCTATACCAGCAAGAAAGTCGGGTACAGAAGAAAAGAAAAAGATGTTTTTCTTCTCTTTTGTCCTCGGATATTAAAGATGTTTGAGATTTTTACTTTGACTTGGACACCAAGATCTGATTTTGTGGTTCTCACTTTGTGTTTGTTTCATTTCCATAACAGTTCAGTGGGGAAAAAATAATGTTTTAGCAAATAACTACTTTTTATAATATCACCACTGACATAGTTATAGAGCCCCCTCATAATCCATCTAAAATGATCCAACTACGTATTTTTCCTTTACAGTTTCTGTTGTGTAAACTAAATAAGATGAAAAAGCAAGTCACCATGACAACCATTAAATGTTATTTAGTTGCTTTAAAATGATGCCAGAAAAATGTTTTTCCACCCTGTGAAATATAAACAAATATATTTGTTTATATTTCACAAATTTTTCTAGATGGAAAATTGAAACTACGTGCTGTGATCAAATGATTGAGATGTAAGTTTTACAAAAATATGCTTTTCACATATTTGTTAAAACGGTCACTATGCGAGACAGAAAATCTACAGTGAGGAGTTCCTCCACCTCCTCGCTGGGCTCGTGTAGTTATCTGCAGAAACAACCAGTCAGAGACAGGAGGAGGGTCTTAGTGCTGTCAATCATCTTGTGTACGTGCTGCTAGATGTGGTAATGGTAGAGAAACAACTTACCGCTATGCTAACTAGCCTAATCATTCATGGCAGACTCTACTGACAAGAAGAAGCTGTAGCATAGCAGAGAGCAAAGGGAAGGGTGTGAGCTGCGCATAAACAAAGGTGATTGACAGCATCGAGTCCCGCCTCCTGGCTCTGATTGGTTGTTTTGACTGAACTGTGTATTTCTGCAGATGGCAGTAGGACTACAGGGGAAAAAGCTTGTTTTTTCACATATTATCTGCCTCATACTATAATGACGTAGTATATTAGCTTTGACGCATATATTTTTGTAATAGTTACGTAAAATGCAAACATGACTCACTTGTCACAAAACCAACTTTTTTTTTTGTGGCGATCTCACACCAAGATCCAGTAGAAAACTTGTGGACTGACCTGCAGTGGGAAGAGATTGTCAGAGTTTTGCTTTCAGTTTTTTATTTTACTTCCAGTGAGAGATTGAGCTGCTCCAGTGAAAGCTGGAAGCATTCTGAAGCTTTTGTACTCATTGTTACCGTGGCTGCTGATAAACTGTAAACTGGAGCTGTAGTTGTTTAATTTGATGACATTGTTGGTTATTTTGTGTTTTATAAAAAGGGGTAATAATAGGATCCCTATATGGAGTGACAGAGCATGGACAGAAACACACTCGCATACTGCTGGGAAACAACAGCAACACACAGATACACTCCCTAGTAGCTGACCTTTGACCCTGTCCACTGTCTTTTCATCCAGCCCTCCCACCCCCGTTGTGACACCACGTACCCCTCCATCCCTCACTAGTCCAGGCTCATTGTTTTTGGGTTGGTGTCTCTTGCTGAAGACGAACAAAGCAGCGTGCGGGTTCTTGTGAGCGCCGGGTCGCCCCGGTTTCTATTTACATATGAATGTCGGCACCTATTTTGTAACTTGTCCTCCATCTATAGATTCCTTTCCACAGCAATGTTTTCAGTGTGTTCAAGTGTAAATAAAAGTGACTTTGAGTAAGTTGGAGTTCACTCAAAGTCTGTCTTGGACTTCACTAATTTTAACAGATCTGGATTGTTTTGTCTTTATTTTTCATACATTTTTTTATGCTTGTTTTTTTTCCCCCCTACTAAAGATTTTAAAAAATAAGATGAATTTTATATGCATATAATTCAGATTTGCATAAACTATAAGCTCTGTTATAATCATCTTTTATCATATGGTATATAATAATCACATCTTCAACCAACTAAGAACAAAAATAAAATCTGTCGACATATTTTCTCCAAAATTAAATCCTGACGTTTGAAAACAAAGAAATAAATCCCAGCTGTTCGCTCCAAGACGACATGAAATTTTAAGTAATTTAATACTTAGAAAATCAAACATGGAATTAAAAGATTATTAAAATATCAGATGTAAAATGTTGCCCAGATTTTGTGACTCATTGTTCCTAATTTGAAGACAACACATCAGCACATGATAATGAACTGAGAACATTTGCACATGCCAATTTTTGGTCCTTTTTTCTTTTCCGCACCCTGTTAGTGTCCATCAAGTCACGTACCTTGACTTGGCATGCACACACACACACACACACACACGCACACACACACACACACACACTAAGCCATAATTAGCCGGGTGTCCATGCCTCAGTGGTTTCGTGTTGAGCAGCGGAGTGGACAGTAAGGAAGAGGGAGGAGGGTCACAGTAATGCAGGCAGACACGTCACAATGGTGGGTGGCTGGCATGTGGGCGCCAGGGATGGAGACGTTGCCTGCTAATTAGGAGCCTCTAATACGAGGTGCTGCACGTCTGCCTGTGTTTATGTTAATGCATCGCCGTCGGTTCTGTGCAAGATGACAGCTACGCGCGGCAATCAGTCATTCTCACATCTCCAACGTCTCGGAAATACCGTTAGCTTGTCTGTGATTAACAGGACGCAGAAGGTTTTCTTGAAATGCTTCACTAAACGACCGTATTAACTTCAACTTATTTTTTCTTTTGGTGGTCTTGTAAAAAAAACACACAAAAAAAGTCTGATTTTATGTAAATATTAAAAATAGGTAAAGGATTAAAAAAAACACAACAAATATTAAAATAAATCTTTCAGTCAAATAAATATTTATCCTGGAGTAAAAGAATGCAAATACAGTCACAGCCCATCAACGTTTTCACAGAATATTTTATAGGACAAAACAAAGTTGTGTCATTGTGATGTAGATCCCATATTCATCTTCATGCAGCTTCTACATCAACTCTGAGCAGCTTCCTGCTGCAGACGTGCATCCCCACAGCATGATGCTGCCACTGCTACTTTAACAGTATGTTCAGGGTGAATAGTAGTGGAAGTTAGCCGCCATGCGTAGTGTTTGGTATATCTTCCCAAAAGGTGTGTAGCTATAAAGTAACAAAAGCTAAGAAAAAGTTTAAGCGGTTTGAGTATTTTAGTATAATCTTGAGGCTTTCATAGCGCATGCTGGGCAGTAGCCCAGGGCACAAACTTTTGTGGGGCATCAAAGATTTAGAATGTTTTTGTGATGAATTTATGTTTTGCATTGTATCGAATGTAAATCTCATATTAAGTGGATTGTTTTTCTATTGTTAACTTTTTGTTAGTGAATAAAATTCAGAATCTTTTTGGGACCAACATGGAGCCATCTCACATAGGATGTTTTAAATCTGATTTTAATGGACTGTAATTTTTGCAAGAGTGAAATGTTTATTTATTTTTTAATTTTTGTATGGGGCACCAAAACTGGCCCAGGGGCCCTTATCCTTCTAAATCCGACCCTGGACAAATGAAATAGACTTTTCGCCTACAAATATTTGATTTAAATGAACTTTGCTTGCTTAAAGCTAACATATGTCTAATACAGAGTACTATTTCTTCCCGCTGCAGCAGAATATACTCATGATATGTGACTGTTAATTGGAAATAGGTAGAAATGTAGATTTTATTCCCTCCTTTTGCTTTGGATGGATGAATTCCACTCACAGATTAGCGCGTGTGCGAACCCACAGATCCACGTCCCCGCACCGCGTTCCTCTCCACCCACCTCCTCCCCGCTGGGCCTTGTTCCAGCTGAGTAAGACCAGGCCCGCGTCGTTTCACATCAGGGGTGCCCGCCGGGGTCAGAGGTCATGTGTAATGGCCCAGAGCATCTCTGAGCACTGTAAGCCTACTCCAGCAGCAGACACACTCCAGTACCTTCCACCTCTCAGCTCTTTTATCAAAGCACACAGAGTGACAAGAAGGGTGTGTGTGTGTGTGTGTGTGTAATTTCACATTTAAAGTTTGTGGGGAAAAAGAAAATTATGATTAGTTTTATGCCTGACGTGCAGAATGAAGCGTAAATTCACACTGGAAAAAAAAAAAGAGAGTGAATTTGTTACAAATAAATATATTAGGCTTATTAAGTTATGTTAAACTTATCTAAATGAAGTAAGTTTGACAAACATAATATGATTACATGTAACAAATTAACACCATTTTTAAAGTCGGAGCTCCATTCTCTTTTTTTTTTTTTTTGGTGCAGCTAGTTTTAGTTTAATTATTTTTATGTATATTTGTCACATCTCAACATAAAAGTCCTTTTTATTTCAAGAGTGTAAAGAGTAAAACATTTACAGTCAAAGAAAAATTACATTGTGGTTGTATTCAAATAATAGAAAATGAGAAGTAATGATTTGATCCTTTTTTCATTGAAGACAAACTATTGTACAGCTGTTGGTCATTGATATTCAGGCTACATTTTCTCATAAAGAAGCAGTGCTATGGGACGCAAAGTAGCTCTTTTACCTTCAATTCACTATACAACAAAATTCACTAGAGCCAAAAATTGTTATTTGCAAATGCTACCAATTCTTCTAAATACACAAGTTTTATATTTGAAAATGTAATTTTTGGTTTTAGTTTTTGTAATTTTAGGTGCTAGTACTTAAAACTATCATTTTGTACTTTTAGGTAATATTTTGCACCATAACAGTGCATAAACTGAAGTTTCTCGAATGGAAACTCTGTGTTGGACATGTTTTACCGGCAAGGCACACAAACAGGTAAATCAATGGATACGCTGTGTTGCATGGCAGCTTTATAGAACTACCAGCTCAACCATAGATTAAATAATAAACAACAGAATAGAGCAAAGTTACCTTGTAAGAAATGATATCCGTCTGGGTAGCAAGGCAGGATGGATGTCAAGGCAAATATTATTGAATAATTTTAGATTATGATGGGGATAAAAGTAAATGTGCAGGTTAATCATTGAATATAAAATTGACAAAATGATAAAACCTCAGCTAAACATAAAAAAAAGTATAGCAGATTTATCCAACATCATGACATACATGCAGTAAAACTTTCCTTTTTGAAACAAAATAAACAGTCAGTGAGGAAATAATTGTTTTTGCACTTCCTGATTTTGTAACAAATGGGGGCATGTAGGTCCGTTCTCTGACATCTTTAAGCGTTTTTCACCCGATTTTACAGTTTTCCCAAATCCCATAATAGAAAACCAGCTAATGAGAAAGGTAGGGGCTCTCTAAAACTTAACATTAACAAGTGTAACACAAACTGCTGGATTCTTTTGCCAAATGGGTGCTGCTCTTAACGGCAGGACACCATTCCAGTGATAATAAAGTCTGTGCTCTGCAGTTCGCTGTGCCACTTGCATTTGCATTGTAATTTATTACTCCGAGGTCTTTTTATGAATGTGTGTGTTATTACACTGCAGTGGTTGGTGGCAGTTAGACGGTGGCATTAGAAGTTGGAAGTGGCTGGCACTCGGATGGAGAGGGAATAAATAATGACCTCTCTAAATCCAAATTACAGCTCTCTCTTTACTTTTACACAAGGTCGTGTCGTAGTAACTTTACATATACAAGCCTCCTGAACATTAAGTATTAATGTTAAGTTGTTTGAAGGAAATAAAATCCAGTTTTACTGCAGTAATCATAACATTTTTTCACTGTACTTGTCAGTGAGTTCAAGGATTTAGAACGCAGCCTCAGATTTTTGTGTTTTGACAGGTCTGCTTGCCATCTCCGTAGGAGTGCAAAAAGAGGCAAAAAAGATGAATTTATAAGTAAAAGTGTGACTAGCTATTCATTTAATGAATAGCATAGAAATGGCTCTTCATTTCACTTAACAAAGAAACAGTTCTCAGAACTTTTTGCACCTGTAGCCAGTTTTCGTCTTGATCTGATGACTCGGTTTGATTCTTCGTTTCTCTCTCTCCCTCTGGCTCGTTCTCGCCTCAGACAGCTTTCTTCTGTCATCACCTGCGAGACAGTCATGCTAATTGCGTCGGTAGTATGTAAACGCATGAATGTAGCTGACACTTGTAACAGCAGGCCAATAGGTGAGACGCGCGCAGAGACTGCTTTGCATCTCCAAAATAGAAGCGTAATGATCGTTTAATGTGCAATAGAAAGGAACGGAAAAAGTAATGTTTCTTTTCCTGAAGCTCTCTTCGAGTGTATTTTATGCATTAGTGTTGTTGGAAAAGAAAAGATCTTACCAAGAAAATCAAGATATGTCATAAAAGCAAGAGAATTTATGTGAATTTCCCAACTAAAATATATCTAGTTATTTCCAATAAAATTTAAATATGTACTTTCTTTTCTAAGTAAGTTAAATTCCAAGTAATTATTGCAATAATTTTCCTTGACTTGTCTTCCTGTGCTAGAAAGAAGCCAAACATAAGAATTGGTTATGATTAAGTCAGAATATTTGTGAAACAGCAATAAATCTTTAAAATAAATCTAAGAACAACTGCTTCAGTGTTGAAAGAGTCGGCTTACAAATAAGTTCGACTTTAGCTTTATTATTTTTGCTAAGCTAAAATGTTTCTGATAATGATATTTGGTATATAAATCAACTCCAAAGAAGTGGTATTGAAACCGTTTCTATGACAGCCACATTTAAGTTGTAGCATTGACAGCCGACCGCGCAGGAGGGTTAAGAAACTTAGCTCGCAAGCAAGTTGGATGTTAGCCTTAGTGCTGTTGCTAAACTTCTTCTGACCAGATGCTAACCTAATTTCAACATATAAACTTGCTCAATCATTTATGATGTTTTTACTAAGTTGATATTTTCAGTCACAACATTACACATATAAACAAATCTGCCTTATTCTCTCCAGGTATGACCGAGAATCTAGCATTTGACTCAACCAGCATCTTCTGTTGATACAAATCTTTACGCAGGATTTGTTATCAAGAAAAAGATCTTGTCAATGTTAGCGTACGTTTATTAAAATCACATTCATAAAAGACACATTTGATAGAAATGCAAACAATTTGGGTTATTTTCGAAATACATCACAGAATCGTCCTGTGGAAAATACTACTTTTACCTTTTACTTTTCGGTGAGAAAACTTCGGTGCGACAGAATTGAAATGGGATTAAAAGCAGGCCTTAAATTAGGACCAAGAGTGTTTTTTTGAGCGTGTGTGATAAAAAGAGAGGGGTAACTGTCTAGCTTCCTAATTGACATGGTGATATCATGTTCTTGTGTTTTCACATGAGAACTTGATAGCCCTGAACAATCCAAGTCGAGCAATTTTTGGCTCAAGCACACTTGACATAACAGAGCGATAATTGCAGGCTTTGTGTCTGTGAACCCCCCTATGAGATCCAGCGGGATCAAACCGTCTTAGATTTCAGACACTTTGATGATGCGTTAATGCCTGGAAAAGCATTTACCGCCCCAGAGATCAAACATGGAATGATGTAAATATAATGCAGTTCAAGTGAACTTTCCCCGGATATCGCGACGCCATTTCAAGATTGAATTTTGTTTGTTTTTTTCAAACCTCCTCAACCTCTGCCAGTGTTTAAGATGTAACCGTTTTTGCATTTAAATCCATTGTCACCTTCAACCCGTGAAGTCATTGTTATAAATTACATCCTAAATATTTCGTGTGACGAAACCCCCAGAAGGATTTCTGGTATGCTGGAACTTACTTTTAAACAATTAGCTATTACTGAAAGCTAGATCAATTGATTTTTTTTTTTTTTTGTTGTTTAAAGTTTGTGGCATCAATTGATATTAATTTAACATGTAGCATATTAAAACACAAGTTCTGATGTTAATCAGAACTAAGCTGGTGCTGAGGACCCTTAGAAACTCTTGACTCGTCTTACAGATGTAAAGAGCTTAATCTTACTTTTTCTTCTGTATGATTCGATGGATGCCTTTTTTCTTTTTCATTACCAACATTACTAAGTCTGACACACTTTTTACAACTTCCAAACAAATTTACATCTCAGAAAACAAATTAACAATTCGTGAGACACTTTTACAAGTCCTGAAACAAATCTAGCAATGGCAAAATCAACGATGCATCATAAAATGCATCCCCTAAGTACGTCGAATCAGAGTCCAATGTACTTACCCCTTTCAGTTGATTTTGCCAAATATAAATTTGCTTTAGGATTTGAAAAAGTGTTAATTTGTCATCTAAAATGTAAATTTGTTTTTTAAAATCATCGTTCACCATATAAAAAAAAAAAATCATGACTGAAGGAAATACAAGTTCTGACTCAATCTAAATATGTCAGTCTTTCAAATCATTCACCCAAAAACTATTGCCAATTAATCATTGTTTGTTTGTTTTTTACTGTTGTTGATGAGGACTGGAGAGTAAAAGCCTCGTTACTTTTATTTTGACATTGTTTTTGATTTTCTCTTTATTTCTCAGAAAACTGTCACTGTTTTAGAGTGTAATCAGTTCTAGCGAGTTATGACAAAGTATTCTTAAGCTCTTTATGACCGCAGCCTTTGAGGGGAAAATGTAATTGCTCTCTCTTTTACAAGAAGGAAAAAATAGTATTTCTTAAGACGGATTGCCTCGAAGCGAAGCTGAAATACCTTCTAGATTGTAAAACCTCTTTTAAAAGCGTGAGAATGAGCGAACACTTTTAAAGCTACCTTTAAAACTTAACCGTTCTCTTTATATTATTTGACACCTGGCATTAATGACAGGCTCCGGCAGGAAACTTCTACTTTAGGACATTTTGTGTAAGAAGTTACAGATACTTTAAAATGGCTGATGTGCTTTAAAAATGTTCGTCATACATTTTGAACATTACTAGTTCCAGTGAGAAAAATTGTCTAAACAGCTTTATAATCAGATTAATCCCTGAATTCATCTGTGTTCCTCCATCACAATGAAATATTAATGAGCTGTGCTTGGACCATCAATCTTATTGGACAGTTTTTCTTGCATAATTTATAATAAAGATGCGCCGTAGGTCCTGCATCACATCAAAGGTTTTTCTTTGCGTTGAAGAGACAAAAGGTTCAAAACGCCACAAATCACTTCAGAAGAGGAAATTGTGGTCAAAAGTGGCATTTGTTGACCGAGCTGAAAATAAATACAGAAGCAAATGCAGTTTGGCACCACTGGTGCAGACGTGTCAGGAAACCAATTACGCATAAACAAGTCATTCTTTTCCAAGTCCAGCTGAACTCTTCAAGTTTCTGCCTCAGTTCACTGCAGCCTCAACAGCAGAAAAACACGTTTTCAAATCCCCAACATCTAATGCACCTGTAACTCTGTCCATACGCAGGTAAACCTGTAGGTCAGGATTCCTGTACTGTCTGTTATTTGGCCCAAATTACCACATGAGCATTTAATATTTATCTATTTGTTAATATGTGTTAACATTTATCTTCTAATAATTTAACCTTTAATTTACCAACCCGAAGTTTGCTTACAGCTGATTTATATTCATTTGAAAATTGTTCAAATGTAAATTATACCCCTTTAGTGATATAAGTAAGCATTTATGCTCTAAAGGACTTTATAGAGATTATATCATGTTAATGTTATATTTCGGAATAAATGAGACTAATGTGTTGTTGTCTTTGTAATGACTAAGTTAACACCTGTTCATGCCTGTCTCCGTATCACCCACTTCTGTTGCACTAAACATGGTTTGGAGGGTTTTCTAAACCCACATCGCAAACCTTATTCTCAATTTTAATAAGAGATTTTCACATTGAAGCTGTAAATGACAACATAGTGAATGAGACCAATATGTAAATGAACAGAACAGGAAATGCCATTTTTAATATTTCCAGTCGGAGGAGTCACTGTGATGACTTACTGGAAATGATCCCAGTTCATTTAAAATAGTGGAGAGAAATTCACATTGTTATGAAGCTACAGCTAACATGAACTATTTTTTTTATCGGTCAATAAATCATAATCCACCAAGAAGCTGTAACCAAGACTCGAGTCTCAGACCAGGAGTCCAAGTCGAGTCTGAAGTCTTTTATTTTGGCGGCTTAAATGCAACTTGAGTCTTAAACTCAAGACACCATCTCAGTGAAAAGCGCTAAGATACATTTAGTTTTAAACAAAATCCCCATAAACGTGCTTCCATGTGCTCTAACTAGTTGATCTTTGCAAATTTAACATGCCCACAGCATCACTGAGCCTCCACTGTGCAAAAACAGTGGCTATGAAATGCTTTTCCACATAGTCGTCCTTTTTGTTTTCTGTGAACCCTAATCAAGTGTTTGTCCAATTAAAGGTCAGATTGTTTTTATTATTATATTAATATTTGCCAATGTGAAACTGCTGCTGCTCTAAATATGACTGGTTTTTAAGATCTTTTTTTCTGGAGATGCCAATAAATGCCATATAGTTTCTCCTTACTTCAGTGTGCAAACAGAAATATTTTTTTAATAAAATCTTAATATACAAGAGGTTATAACTTTTAGTTTTCTGTTGCTGCAAGACAAGCTTAGACCTCCATGTTTTATGTTTCCATGATCATTCTGACTCCCTTAAAAAAAAAAAAAAAAAAATAAAAAGACTCTCCGTCACACTTCACAGGACTCTAAATCATCACTCTGCTGCCTTATTGCTGACATTCCAGTCCAGTTCAGACAGAGTAGCCATTCAGTAACACACAGGCACCATGTTCTAGAGAGTCCTGCATCCAAAAGCCCTTCAGACTCCACATAAACCAGCACTTTCAAATACCTGTGTGCTGCCAAACAGTTGCTTGCTTTACACACGCCCATTTTAGGTACTCCAGCTATTACAACTCTGGTTCTCGCTTCCATAAATTTATCAGTAGCTATCATGTTGACATGATGTCATGCAACGGAGAAACAATAACACGAAACAGAATTTATTCACACAAGAAAAACCTTCATACACGTCTCAGATTATATGCAGGATTGTCCTAATCTGATTCTAAGTGTTGGTTTTTGGGTCCCAGTTAAGGCGGTTTTGACTCTGTATAAATGCAGGGCCAGATTTAGAAGGATAAGGGCACCTGGGCTAGAGCCAGCTTTGGGGCCCTAAAAACAACAAAATACTGTACATTAGTAGGCAGAGCTACACATCAGTACCTTTAAAACATCTCATGTAAGATGGCGCCATGTTGGACGATGTAACACAGCTTCAGAGTTACAAATATTTCAGTATTGTTTACATTAATTAGTTTACCTTGTTAGGAACTATTCTGATGCAGAGCGCCAACTACTGTTGCCAACATGTATGCCGTTTCGAACAAACAGAAGGGGCCAGATGCAGTTTGGATATTTGTAGATATGGTAGTGAAAGAGCCAGAAAGCCGAATTAAATGTGTTTACCATGATATCTTTGAAAGCAACTAAGGTGAAACTTCAGAGGAATATCTAAAGAAACTCTTCATACTTCAAAATGCCTGACCAGTCATAAAGCAACATCTGATCATAAAGATGTATCTGTTTTGGTACCTGCAAGGATGGGGTTTTGTTTTACTACTATAAAGGTCAATAAATTATATTTTTGTTTCTGTTCTGTTTTCATTAGTTTAAGTGAAATTAAGTATTGTATTGTGCTGGCGTAGCAGAGCAGTTAGGATAACAAGATCTTTATTAGCATCTCAATGTAGAAAAAAAAATCATATTAATAGTTCCAACAGGCAGTTCATGTCTTCTCTCATGTTATCTGCACACGAGGGAGTTCAGGCTAGTAACTCTGATTTATGGCCCTGGGGTCTAACTCTGTATATTTACAGTCTCATGACCTGAAAATGACACCCACAGAGCCGAACCAGTGGGAGAGAGAAGGCCAGGGAGGGTCACGGACAGAAACACTCAGAAACACGCATGCACACTCTCACCTTAGATCATTTTCTTTTCCTAATCCAGCTAAAAGGAAATTTATTTATTTAGTCTCATCTCTTATTAAGAAAAGGGGGAAGTTTTCCCATGTCCAAGCCAGAGAAACCGACCCGCCTGGTTGTGTTAACGATTGTCTAAATGGTTTTTAGAAACCGAATACTGTTCAAGTTTTACAACACTGACTGATTGTGAAAAACTAAAGATGCTAATTTCAACACATTGACACGAATACAAAATGGTTCATGAAAACTCAAAACATGTCAAGGAGCCAGAGAAAAGTCAGGAAAAAAAAAACAAAGAAGAAGAAGAGGCAGAGCAGCTCCAAGTCTGAGGAATTCAGCAGCCAAAAGTGACAGCAGCATGGATTGACACCTCAGCTCCAAACTGCCAGAGAAACATCTTTAGAGAGGCAAATGGTGCTTGGCAACAAATACAGTCCACATGCCTTGGATTAAACCTCCAGTGATATTTTGTACCTTTGCAGAGGGGTGCTAAAAAGGCCGAGCAGTTTGAGAATAGGGGAGGTGGGATATTTGCATGTCGTAGTGAAACTTCACCAGGATAAACAGCAACTGCTTGTCAGTGTCGTCTGCAGTCTCTTCCCTTCGTTTCTCACTTTTCACCCTTATTTTCTCTCTCACCTTTGTGCCAGCAGCTTTTTCTCCCCTGTTGTTTTACAGTCCTGCTCATTACCTTTCAATCTACGGTGATATCAGCACAAATTATTTTTCGTAGATGTGGAACAATATACAAAGCTCGAATGATAAACAATACAAAGTACGGGATTCACTAAGATGTGACAAGATTTTAGTAATATATTTGGGAAAACTAAAAACTTCAGTTGTTTTTTTTCTCTTCTTAGAAATACAGCAAAGGTTTTACAGTTAACAAACCATGTTTTTAAAAAAATATATATAGCTAGCATGGAGGAATACAGACCAGAAAAAAAAAAAAAACACTGAATTGAAGCAATTTTTATGTTTTCCAAATTCAAACTGTGTTTAAACGAAAGACTAAACAGGTATAGACAATGAATGGCTGATCGAACAGAGTTTAGATTTTATAAAGGAACTTTAAAAAGCCTTTTATTTTAGCATTGATTCAAACCTCTAAACCATGTTAACTTTCACATACATAGTGGCTAAAAGCTATCAAAAATCATTTCTTAAACTTAGACTTATTTTATTGTCATTGCACAAAGAAACTTACGTGAAATTGGCAATGAAATGTATCTAATTGATCGTGTTTCTTTTTTCCACTAAGCTAGATGGTAGCTTTGGTTTAGCTAGCGGCTAATAGTTAGCCACAGCTCTTACAAAAGTCACTTATATCTCATCGGCCATGTTTCTTTTTCCCTTTGAGTACACAAAATACTTTTATTTAAATATAGTTTGGGACTTTATAGTGCTTTTGTAAAAGTGTTGCTAGCTAGCCTAAGGACAGTTTATCAGCGTCAGGATATTTCAATCCACAACTTCTTTTTAGTTTAAAAGGTTTCATTTAAAATATATCTTTCATCGGCTAAATGGTGGATATAATTGCACTGGCTAAAGCAAGCTGAAAAACATATATGTGATCCATATATGTGAATGTGAATATTGGCTCAGAGTTGAATTTGATGGGTTAAAACCAGAAAGCAACAAAATGCCAGTCACAAAAAATAAATCCAAGTCCTTGAGGGTGAAAGTATGATTCCAGTTTTATAAATAAAAAAAGAAGAGAAATGACACTGGGTTTCTCTTTTTCTTTCTTTTTTCCAGTCCAGACTGTAACTATACTGGACTGGAAAATGTCCAGTCCAGATGTAACTGAATCTGCTGAACAGGAAGATTTAGTATTAGAGATCAAATGCAAATTTTACTGAAATACAAGACCTGTATTTTAGGACTGGATCTCACTCCTATATTATGCTATTGTGTCCCGAGACTTATTAAAAGAGAGTCAACAATCACTTATGAGGACAGTGTGGAGATCAGCTGGCTGGGTTTTGTTCCAGTATACAAAGGCAAATGATAGATTGTTGACTTAATGTTCCAAAATGTTGTTCTGTAAGGCAAATATGCAGCAGAATTAAAACAGAAAACTGCTTGAAATACGTTGCCATTTAATAAACACCAATATCTCCAATAAATTGTTAGATTTCAGCTTATTTAGTCAGAAAAAGGAGCGGTATGAAGTAAACCTACATGGAAAACAAATCATAGCTCAAACCAACTCGATGCCAAACTCGAGGCTTTAAGTTGGATGGCATTGTTAAAAAAATTAAAAAAAAATCACTGAACGTGCCCTGACTCCAGCTCTAAAATTAACACACAGAATTTGCCCTCTCACTTTATTGTTAGAGGCCTTGCGTTTATTTCCTCAGAATGCTAAGCTATCCCTTTAACCCTTGTCCTAATCCCACCGCTCCGCTCCCCTGTGTCAGAAGCATCCTGATTGGTTCAGGCTGACAGGAATAAACTCTGTGAATCTGTGCTGGGAGAAGGGGTCGCCGTGTTTTATGAGCTATTAAAGTTTTATTCATCCCTGCGCAGATGCAGCCTTCAGCCACAGGGTCACCATGCTTTAAATAAACTCCCATCATCCCACTCTCCTCCACCCCTCACCACCTCCCCAATATCGGCCTTCTCACCCGCTGCCTCCCCCATCAAACCCTTCCACCCACAGACTTAATGGACTGTTTATTGTTTGATGTTCGAGTCGGACTTCATAATTTTTTCCCTCCCTGGCTGCCTCTCTGTGTTTTTCAGCCGACTCTTGTGTTTAGTGGTGCGGAGGTCTGAGTGATGTGGTCCGTCTGCATATTTGGCCGGCGTGCCTCGCTTCGTTTTGCGTGTGATTCCGTGCGGATTTTTTTTTCTTTTCTTTTTTTTTCCAGGTTGGGGCTACAAAACCTGTGCAGTGTCTATAAATCCCGTTAGTGCGTCGTGTTTATGTCTTCAGTAACTCTTCCCCGCTCTCGTCGCTCGTTTGCGTCCGCGTAGTGCACGCTTTTCTTTTAAGGTATCTGAGTGGAGCTTTGGTCGTCGTCCAAAAAAAAAAAAAAAGAGAAAAGAAACTTGTAAAAACACATTCCTGAGTTGCAGTGTCTTTCTTGCAGGACGCTCCGTTACTGCCTCTACAGTTTATGTGGACTCACTTCTATCACCTTTCCATATATGTGTATATTTTACACATGTAATTTCCAAACAAATACGAGGCGCAATTAAATGTTGAACCAGCTGCACGGTGAGGTCAGATAGTGGCAGAATAACATATATTACCTATGGCTATAATAAACAGAGCAGAGGGCGGAGCGGGCGAAGAAACAAATGAAAACCTGTTGCGTTGGACGCATATATGAGAAAAAATCCAAGTAGACCGCCGTCCTCAGAGACTAAATAGTGGACAGAGTGATTATTCACTTTTGTCAGCTGGCATTAAATCAATTCGTTTTTCTTTATTAACAGAGATGTATGATTGTTTATTTGAAGTAAACGTTGCTATGCTTTTTAAAAAAATGTACATTTTAGCAGCCTCAAGCTTGCATAGAAGTCCAAATGGTAATCAACTGTGTGAGAAAGTGAACGTTAAATGTGCAAAAAGTTAGCTTTAATCATGTGGTTATTAACCTGAATCTTAGCTTAAAACTTTTAGACGATGGAATCTCAACAATAAACATGACAAAAACCTGAAGATTGCATGTCCTCGTTTTGATTAAATTGACTTATTTGACATATTTGAGGCCAAGCTCAAATGAAATCCCCCCATAACTCAGTTCAATTCAAATCCAATTCCAAAATAATGTATTGATGCCAAAGGGAAATTAAATGTTGTTGTAACTCATGTTAATTCAGTATTCTTCAAATATCTACAACAATATATGTAGTCAATGTGGGCAGGAAGGAACTCCTGTAGCAGTCCATAGTACAGCGAATTTGAAGAAGCCGCTGACTGAAGACGATCTGTTTTTCTGTAGTCTCACAAAGAGGACGATCAGGGTTAAATCCTTCTTTGCATCACAGCAAAAATAAAAAGACAGGAAAATAATTTTGGTAAAATTTAATATCGCTGCTGTGAAACTTTGAAGCATCACAGAGGCCTTATGGGTAAGCAAAAAATATATGTAAAAATACACACCGAATGGAAGAAGATGTTTTTTATGGCATGGAACCATATTGACAAATTAACTTTTATTTATCTTAGAAGCTGATGAATATTCTATATGAGGTCAGATGTTTGGCTGAAAATACATTTAAACTTTTACAGAGATATTATTAGACATTCTTGAAGTTTTATTAAATATTCTATTGAGATAACATGAAATATGTACAGTAAATAGACTCTGAAGAAGATCATATTTGTACTTAAATAAACAATACCCTTCAAACATCAATGATGGTTTTTTTTTTCAAATACAAAACTTTGGAATAAAAGGCAAAATGTTGATTAAAAAAATTGAATTTGCACCTCTGGGTTCAAAAAAAGGATATTTTCTCTTTTCTTTTCCACTATTTTAATGGAGCTTTTTCTTTAAGATTCAAAAAATCACATCTTCTAAAAACCTCTGTTTTTTTCCCCCCGAATGAAAGCAAAAAACAAAAGCCTAAACGCAGACTTCGCTCTGGAAGTGGGCGTAGTTTCGCTCTGCATGCTGCACTTCTTCTGTTTACATCGCGATCACTGAAGCAATTGTCACTGTCATAACTTTGCACGGCTGTAAAACTCTGGCCTCGGCGGTCTTGTAAACCACTGTGCATTGTCCTGGCGCCGGATCAGCCTTCTCTGTCCAATAACTGTGAGGTTTGCGACACGTTTGCCGAGCCACTTTTGTTTATTTGTTTATTTCTTTCTTTAAACCATTGGATTTATCTTCGTTAAGCCTCAAAGATCCACCGGTTTCCCGTCCTGGAGCTGGGGGCGCGGGCGGCCGTGAGGGGAGGGGGGTTGGGGGGTGGGGGGCACGGGATTTATTTGCGAGTTGAGGTCGAGAGGAAAGAGGGGGTGTTAATGTAGGCAGGAGAGTTTGCAGAGTTCTCTTACAAGTTGTGTTACAGCTGACCCTGTCCTCAACTTTGACCCCTGACCCCGGCAGAGATCTGTCATGAGAGGGAGCTGCTTAACACAAAATGGAGCCTGGTTCAAGAGTCAGAAACAGAGAGGGAGCCACAGAGCGAGGCAGAGAGAGCTTCACCGCTCACAGAGGACTCATTTATCCTCTCCCTCACTCGGATTGGATCTTTTCTTCTCCGCTCTCTTTTTGCTTTCTCTTTTGTTTTCACTGCAGGGACACTGTTGCCCTTTCTTCCTGCACATCTTTTCTGCACCCCCCCGCCCCCGCCGCCATCTCCTCTCCTCTCCTCGCCCTGTTCCGGTTGAATTTGGACTCCGACGCGGCGTGGATTCAGGGCGGCGACGGCCAGCAAGGACTCTAGGAGGGATTCTGCGAGACGAGGCTTTAATGAGAGCGAGGCCTCATCAGCCGGGGAAGGGGGTTGGTGGGGAGGAGGGTGGGGGGGGTTGAAATATATGCTAATGATATGCACACACCAAAAAGGGGACCCCGGGTGTAGGCGAGGCAGGCTGCTGGCCGAGCTCCCGCTGAGCGCTGAGGAGGATGAGCAGCTCAGGTCAGAAGAATGGCAACAAAACAGAAAAGAACAAAAAAAAAAAACCTCCTCCTCTTCTTGTGCTTTCTTCTCCTTCACCCTGCGCTGGCGAGGGGCACAGACAAAGGCAAACTGGTTAACATGTAATCTGAGAGAAGAAAGTGCCATGTTAATGTTGCTTTTTGTCTGATATCTGCTTCCTTCTTTGGAGATTTATTGGTTTATAAATTAGTTGAATGTAAAAAAATAAATAAATAAATTAGCTGAGTGTGAAAAATAGCATTTTTTTCTTGCACTTTTAATTGAAAAAAATAATCATCACAGTATGAGATTTAAAAATAAAATAAGATTAGCTTTAAGCTAACCAGTGCCTTGTAATTTTATTTAGCATTATATTTGACAAGAAATTGTTTTGACAATTTATTTTCGGAGTTTAAATAAATAAATCAAAAAACGAGTTAATTATGTTGAGCATGGAACTTCTTCAAGTCTAGAAACAAAAAGGTTCATTAAATAGAAGTAACATATATATAGGTAGAAATGTTTTCAGAAAAAAAATCCTTTCTGGTTAACATATTCTTTTTAAAGTATTTGAAATTTTAAATCCATCTTGACTAATTTATAAACATTTAAACCAGTGAAAATTGACAATTACAATTTCAACAGCTACGTTAACGAAAAATGTTCAGGAATTAGCATAAAGATCAATCAATACTTTTATTTTCAGGTTGAATTTTAAGCAATGAAATATAACTTGTGTTATCAAGCAGCTAATTGGAAAATTGGCTAAAATAAGTGTAATATAAAAATGTTTTTTCAAACAAAAATTAAAAAGCTCAAGCAACAATATTTCACCTTGTCTCTTTCGGGGTTTTTTTTTTTTTTAAATGGTGTTAAATTTTAAATCTTAAGTCAGCAGTGCAGTTTCTCCTTTTCTCCTCCTCTCCTCTTTTCATCGGAGCGCAGCTTCTGCAAGAGTTGTGCGCCGTTGACCGGCCGCTGCTAAAAAAAAATAATAAAAAAAATTAAGAGAACTACAAAAATACGTAAACGAATAAACCACAGAGCCGGCCAGAAACGAAAACGGATGAAGGATGCGGCGTCGACGCCAGGACGCTGACGACAGTGATCGGTAAATGCGTCACAAATCTCGCAGCAGAATAACGAGAATCCTTTTTATCATTATTTGTTCCTCTCACCTTTGCTTTCGCTTTCTGGTCGGACTAAATAAATAAGACGAAGGGAGGAAGGGGTGGGGGAGAATCCTTTAGGTGTCGGGAAGAAAATGAGAGTGGCACCTGATGATGTCGACTCTGACACGTGTTAATTGCTGCTCAGCTCCCCTCATCAGGGAGCCTCAAATTATTTTAGCGCTCCGGGCCACAGCGCCTTGTTTGCTTTGCTGAGGAGCGGCAGCGAGCTGGCCCGGATGGCGAGGCACCAACCGCACAGGCGGAATGAAACAGAAATAAACGCGTTTAATTATTAACAAAACACAGCGCAGTCTGCATTCGTGTAGATTGGAAGTTGGGAAAACATAAAAAAAAGAAAAGAAAAACAAACACATTATTTCAGCGGGAATTGTGTTGAAAAGTCACTATAATATAGTAATAAATATAAAAGCTCTACTTTCTTTATAATTAGAATTTTTTTATTCTCTATCAGTAAAACAAAGGGTGAGGGGTGTAGGCATAATGACTCAGTTAAGTAAATTAATTAATTGATTTGGCTAGTTCAAGATTGATTTTGGTAAGAAAAATAAATAAATAAAAATAAAAGAAAAAGAAAAAACATATTCTACCTAAACATGTTAACATGAAATGCAGTTGGGGTTTTTTTTTATTACAAACTCCATAAACTGTTTTAATTTTTTTAAATTTGTAATGGTTATATTATGAGTAAATATATTAACCCGGTGATTTTTTTAACTGTAAGACTCATTCACTATTTATGTTTGCATCTGACTTCAGCTACTTTAGCTTCAGCGCTATTGCTAAAACAAATTTTGCTAGCAAGCTTAGCTTCTCAACGCTGAGGCTGAAGTTACAGATGAAAAAATACAAGTTACCTTCTGAGATTATATTTTCAAACATATTATTGTTTTACTAATGATATATGCTTTAGTTTGTTTTGTGATGGTGACAATGCGTAAGCATGCTAGCTTACTGAGTTTCTTTACCGTGAAGCTATTGTTGCTGAAAAATGATGTTACCTGTGGTTGTCACTGCAAAAATGTTTATTACATGCCACTTGTTTAAAATAGATTTTTTTTTAAATTACTTTTCTACAAAATTTTGTGGCTTAACAATCTTTGCGGCAATGCTAATGCTTTAGCCACAGGTTTTCTGCTATTTCATTGTATTTGACTTAAAGCCAAATTAATTTTGTGTGTGTTTATTTGGGAGAAGAAATAATCTTATCAATTATTTAGGATTTAATTAATTTAGTTGATGAAGTAGATCATTAACATTGTTTTGGAAATATTGGTTAAAAAAAATTAAGCTTAACAGTAATTTTAGTTAAATTTCAACATGTTTTCTTATTTCAGTAGTAAAAGTGCACTGCCCCAGTTGCTGCATCCATAATATAACCAAAATCAATAATATTCTCATACAATAATCTAATCATGAGATCAATTTAGCAACAAAAAAAGCCTCACTGACTGAATTTTAATACCAAACTCATTTATTTGTAGCCAATTCACACACAGTGAAATCTTTCACTTTTACGAATTTATATCCCAAAAGTGACTCTCGATTCCCCAAAACAAACATACAATTTCACACAAGATGTCTGAAAGCTTTCAGTTTTCATCCTGTCTGCTAGATTACTTGTTAACCTGTTGGCATGTATTATATGGCTGCACATGGTGAATTGTAAAGCCTTTGTTATTGCCCCAGTTTGAGGCTGGTCACTTGTTTATGACACCAGTAATGGCGGTAATTGTTATTGTTGAGATTACCTGTCAAGAGGAGCAGGACGAGGGCGAGGGGCGGATAGGGAGGTTTGGGGAAAGTGTCGCTGTCTTGACGAGGGGTGACAGGAGGGGACGAGGAGGAGGACACCGCGGGGGTAGAGGGAGATTGCGGTGGGAGGGGAAGGCTGCGACGCCCTGATGACTTCTCCGCTGATAATCAGCCGCTGCGGCCTCTGGGATAATTCAGCTGTCAATGCCACCTAGCAGGGCCCAGCATCAGGCGGCCGGCCCCAGCTGGCGTCTCTCACTCGAACGGAAGGAGGGGGGTGATAGGAAGCAGCGGCAGCAGAAGATGGAGTGAGGACGGCGTCTTCATCTCGCGTCAGCGTCAGCTCTTTAAAAGATTCAAATTGAAGCTATCATGGGGAATCTTGGCGAATGCTTGTCAAATTCAACGAAATCCTCAGGGTCAGCCGCTTATTTGATCTCTCTTAACTGACTGGACTAAATTAACATTCACTTTGATTAACAATTTAAACTAAAGGGTGTCCAAAGTGTGGCCCCGTGGGCCATTTGTGGCCGTGGAGGTGGTTTTGTGCGGTCCTCGATGGCACAAATAAATTTTGATGTTGGAGGTTGGAGGTTGATGCAGACTATAAAAAAAGGGTGAAATTTGCACTTTCAAAAAAAAAAAGATACAGATGAATTCATTTTTTTTCTTTTGTTTTTTAATGGAAGGTGTGACACAAAGTACCCATCTTCTGTCAGCCAAGTTTTTAGCTTTTATTTCAAATTCATAGTAAACAGATCAGAAAACATCCAGTGACTTTTATTTGAGCAGATCTTGGTTGTAACCTTAGAGAAATAAAGCAAAGGTTTTTGTAGAAATACCAAAAAAATCTTAAGTTACAGTTTTATAAATAAATGTTGGTTTTGAAACATTGCTGACAGGTTTGTTTGTGTCCCTTTTAAACAAGGTGAAGTTGTGAGATTTTAGGTGAATTACAGCTCCCTTTCCTACAGAAATCAGACTGGATTTGATTAAACAACAATCAGATAAAAAAGGAAACGTTCGCAATTCTGAAGAAATAAAACAGACAAAAAAAAAAATCTAAAGTTTTGGCCCACATGGCCTGATGTTTGGACACCTCTGATTTAAATCTCTGTGAAGTGATCCTTTATTGGCTTTCCTTAAAACTGGAAAATTTCTTCGCAGATTTTAACAGTTCAGCAGGTTTCAATACAACTTACACTATCATGACTAACGTTAAATAACAAAACATGAATTTCCACTCTGTGTTCAAGTGAAAAGTTGATGTTCATTCAAATTCAGTGAACTCTTTCTGGTTGCCTCTTTTAGTTCTATTTTATAAACTTCGTTGTCTTCCTCAGCTTGTTTCCATCGTGGCAGCGATGTGACGGGACTTTGTGGCCGATATCCAGGAGACTTTCTATCAGTAACACCGGCAGCAGTGGGCTCTGTTGAGGGGACTGTGGAGGTTTCCACAGTTGTCATTTTCCCAGTGTAGGAGCAGAAAGCTGCCGTGGACAGCAAATCGTCCCTGTGGTAACGGCGGACCTGTCCTCTGTATGAGTTCCACAGTGGGAGCGAGTGGGGCTGTAACTCCACATTGCTGCTTTCCCCAGCGGGAGAATGTCACCAAGGAAATAGAGACGGGAGGAAAATTGTCAGCACTGTGACTTTTGCTCCTCTTCATGTGCAGAGTTCAGAGTTTTCTGTTGTTCTTGCTGTTTCTGAGTTGAATTTGAGAACGTCTAGATGTTCCACAACACGTTTTTGCCAAAATTGATCAAGCAGTGAAATTTTAGTGGACATCATTGTACTTTTTAGCTCTACGAAAACTTGGACACTGCTTGGGTATGAGAAGTAAAAATACAAGTTTCAGACAAATATACTGACACAAAAATGTTGTCACTCTCATAACTGCATAATTGAAATTTTTTAGAACAGAAAATGAAGAATTATTCCTACTGCAGTGTAAACAAAACACAATGATTATTTTTATTTTTATTTACTAATGTATGTTTTTATTTAGTAAAAACATGCATTAATTGTGTTTTTGATGTCAAGCAGGAGCTAATTAAAGAAAAGCTGGTTTATGTGAATAAAAATGATTATATCTTATAAACCAAATAAAGAGTTAAGTTTGATGCAAATTAGCAACAATCGGCAAAACTGACTATAATAACACTTAAACAGATTTTATAGTTTATTGGAGGTAGATTATTTTACTAATGCTGCTTTGGGTGAACAGGACTTTGAAGCTGAAATATGCAGCATTCAACAATTTTTTATTTTTTTATTTTTATTTTTTTACAATCCCATCCGGTACATCATCACACTTTTTCATTTTTCATATTGTAAAATCTCAAGTGTAATTTAACTATAAAAGGGGTTAATATGAGGATTCGGTAGCATTTCAAAGCTGGTCTAGATGAGTAGTTCAGAAACCTTTTAGCTTCAGAAAGTCACATTTGAACATACTCATGATGAGGCCTGGGAAATAATGACCTTAAGTAAAAAATACCATTGTTATAGGTTTTTATTTGAGCCAGCTGATCAGCAGTGTGTAGCAACATGTGATATGTTTTCTGGCATCTCATTAAAAGGATGGTGCTTCCTGTTTTTTTCCCAGTTTTAAAGCCTCAACTTTTTCAACACCTGATATACTTTGATGCTAATAACTCTCCCATGCCTTGTGAATGTTGATTTTTGTGAGTTTTAAAGGATTTGGTCACTCAATATATAGTTTTAATAAAAAAAATCTTCCATTTACTATCCATGTTTATTTTACACATCTACCAATTTATTGGGAAATCATTTTCGGTTTGTGGTTATTTAAAATGAGTTCAGGGCGTACCTCGCTTGCTCATGAACACAGAGAGCTTGTTATGGTTTTATGCCAGTTCCTGTATAATTTGTCATGTCTGGGGAAGAATCGCTGCTCTTCAACTTCCCTTCTATAAAGTACAGAGAGTTTCCACGGTTACCAGGGACTATTCATCCGAGGCCCATGTCAAAATGAAAAACAAACAAAGACAAAAGCTTTAACACAAAGGTTAGCGCGGATGTGATGTAAGACCTTCCTCGGTGGATTGAAATCATCCTCCTCACAGAGACTTCTTCTTGCTTTATTTAAATTTGTCAAGTCCCTTTCTATTTTTTTTCCTTCCTTTTGCTTTCACTTGAATTAAATCGTCTCCGCTTTTAACCACTGATCCTTATCTCTCTTATTGTCACAAGCCATGAATCAAAAAGCAATTGCCTCATATCTTACTCCGCATCTCTGCAGCTTTATTGCGGCGGTTTAATCCTTCGGCTGGTTGACAAAATGGAACATCATCGTGATCACCGCCGTCATAACAACTTTACCGAGAAAATTATATTAACACAATCCTCCCCTTGATATTAAAATAAAGCATGGTCTCATTTTTTTTATTTTTTTGGTCTCCAAATGATAGCATTAGGTGCACGCACGTTTGTCAGCAGAGAGTATAAGAGTGAGGTTATAAACAATGCCATTCATTATCTGGCCCAGATGCAGCGATTGTTGATTAAAGGGCACCGAATATAACAGCCACACACACACACGCACACACACACACAGATGGGTGGACATTAGGAAAAGAGGAGAGGCCATCTGAATAGGCTGGAGGGACATTAACGGCAACAATGATTGATATTTGCCGCGCAGGCTTTTTAATGGTATTGTTATTCCTCAGAGTTATACCCCGTCCTCCCCACATCTCGTCTCGCAGATAAATGGAGGTGTAATAATGAATAGAAATTATCCTGATTATTTTTGCTGGAGGTGTGTGGGAGAGCGAGTGGGGTGTGAATCATCATCCAACGTGAAGCTTTAGTTGACTATCTTTTGTGGATTTTCTTCAATGTCTTTTTTTTAAGTTCTACATAGGAAAAATATATTAAATTATTGTTATATAAATAAAAAAAAATTACAGCTGTCTTGAAATTGCATGTCAGATTTACGTCTGTTTAGTCTTTTCATTGTTTGCTACATTTACAACGGAGCGAGACGTTTCTGAACAGCCACGTGACAAATCAAACACAAATCGATAAAAACGCAACATGTAACATCAGCGTAAAATTCCAGTTCAGGATTTTAGCACCTTAACACATAAAAAAAAAATGGGTTGCAGTCTGGTGGTTCTTTTATTATTGCCAGCACTGCATCGACTTTTTCAGCTCCCCTCACTATCCTCAGCAGGGACATTTTGTTGGCCACTCTCCAAATCCACAGTATTCATTAACTGATTTGTAACAATCATTAAAAGGTGACACGGATCTTAAATTTACTAAAATATTGAAACTCTATCTTTGAATTTAAAAGCTGCTTCTTGAATGTGTTGTATGGTCAAAGAAACCTGACAATATTTCTGTCATATTTTGGGCATTTATGATCTCCTTTGAACAGTTGTAACATGTTTTATGCATTTTGTTCAATTCTACCACTACAACAAGCCCTTTAAATAGCAGTTCTCACCAGACTTCCTTTCTCTGTTAAAGCACTTGTACACTGCACAAACTATCTGATATAAATTACAGCACTTTTGTTGTCTTCGGACCCCAACAAGGATTGCTCGCATGAACAGCTGAAGTGGACATCGCCAAAAACACAGCATTTGATGTGAGAGGCCAGCTTGTCCGAGGCAGTTGCGTTTATTGCACACTCCTCTGGCACCTGCTGCTGTGCAGCCGGGCCTGCCAGGACACACATGCGAGCGCACTCACAGCCTCCTCCGCCCTCCTCTCTATTTAAGCCTCTAGCCACCCAAAATGACGGTCATTATCGCTCCTCGATTACATTCGCAGGACTCGGCTGCTGTTTCGCTGCTCCACCGCTGCATTGTGTAACTTCAGGAAATTCATCCAGCCGCTGAAAACACTTCGTTTACAGATGACCTGTCCCTTTATTGTTGATGAATGCTTTATTTGTGATTTTTGTAAACTGTAAGACACTGATTACTGTCGAGGTCACAGAAACAGATAGCAAATTATGAGAGCTGGTTTTTGTTGTCTTTCGCCGTTTGATTTGACATTCATTTAAACCCGTTGAGCTCTTATTGTTATCTCATCTGTTATGTTTAACATGTTTAACATGTTTTCCTCATTCATCTTTGCTCTTTTTCATTCTTGTGTCCATTTTTCCTATGTCTTCCGTATCCCTCTAAAACATTAATTTAGTTAGTTTTTCTTTAACGTAACAATTAGATTAATAATTAGGGCTGTATAACTATTTTAATTTTATTCCCAAATAATTAGAAAACAATCAACAAAAAACTACTACCATACCATATCTCTTTAAATAAATACAACATAGTGCCGTACAAAAATCAAAACAAAGAACAATTAGGAAATTGTAAGAAAATAGAAATTTAAGATGCACTTCGCTCATTTATTTCCACGGTAATTTAAAAGCAGAGAGGAATTCACACCAAATAGTATCTGGTGCAGAGACGGAAATGGGTGCTGCGGCTCCCTGTCTGTCTGTGAGACTTGCACAGCTGTGCTAAGTCACTTAGACGATAGCAAAGTGCTGAGTTGAAACAGGAGTCGTACGTTTGACGGTAAGATAATACATTTACAAAGTGGGAAAAAAATATTTTAGTTTCAGCCAGACTTAGTTTAGGTTTACATTCTGCCTTGTTACAAGCGACACCATCGAAAATACGCATCAAAACAAAGAGGTAGCAGGCTAGCGTTAGCTTGATACTGTAGCTAGTTGTACCGTATGAAAACATTGTGTGTGAGATGTGAGTGTATCAAATACTGTGTTCACGTTTGAGTGAGTTTAGATGTTTCTTTAGAACAAAGTTACACAGCTACATGTGTTTGAGATCAAGTTCTGGTGACTAAAGCAGCTTTATGAACCAAGTTAGCCACACACTGGACCAGAAAGTAGAGAAACATGAGCTAACGTGAACAGTAGATAGTCATTATGAAACACAATCACACAGTTGTTGACCACTTCAGATGAAATAAGAATTTAGAAGTATATCTGAATTAGTAAAAAATAACTTCTTACTGTATGAGAGATACTTTATTTAAAGTAATGACAGATATATTACCAAAATGTTTGGCTCAATATGTCTCCTCAAAAAAATCTGAATGGAAAAAATAACACATTTTCACTGGGCCCTTTTTTTTTTACTACTTTAATGAATAAATACAGTGTTTCCAAAAATTAATGATTGATAATTGTGATTGCAATATTGACCAAAATATTTATAGTTATGTTACACTTAGTTACATTTTATGTTGCAGAACTTTAATTAGGAATGTCTTTTCATTACACATAAATACATCATATTTAAGAAATAAAAATGTTACTGAATCATTTCAGTAGCTTAGTTCAGCCAGGAGAAATTCTATTTATTTTATTTTATTTTTTTACACACAGATAGATGTTTTCAAGGCTTTATTAATTCAGAGTTTTTACATTTAAGATTACAATATAAAACAGAATTGTGGGCCTAATGAAAAGTATGATTATTACCTGACTAGGTTATTTTTAGAAAGTACTTTCAACGAGCCTCATCAGAAACACAAATTCCAGTTTCTTGAATGTGACCATATGTTGTGGTTTACAGAAACTTTTGATTCGTCCCAAATTAACCATGCTTGCATATTTTGTTGCTACGTTCTCAAACCAAAGTAAAAACAGCAACTGAATCTTGTTGAATACATAAAATATTTGCTTTTTTTTATTGAATTCCTTCAGCTTTTTTCCTCGTTCTCCTTCGCCACTAAGCTACCATTAAGAACTTCTTGTTCTCCCTCTGTTTTTTTTGTCTACCCTCACTCTCCTCTTCAACCATACCAACACGCCGCGCGCCATCCTCTCCTGTGGTGAAATGTTGTGATGCCGTTCCTCCGACATCTTCCCCCTCTTCGCTCCACCAGCCTTATTCCGCTCTTTCAGTAATCAAGGCCAGATGGAGGCAGAGATGGAGTGATGCGGGGAGGGAGGATTGGGTTTGGTCCTAGCAGTGTCTTAGAACGTGGTGAGCTGTCAGCCCTGCAGGGAGAGGAAAATTCTCCGGCAATAAAATACGGATTTATCACCACTCTACCATGGAGAGAGAAAGAGGGAGGGAGAAAGAGAGACAGACGTAGGGAGAGAGAAAGAGGTAGAAAAACGAACAAAGAAATTGGGTAGGAACTGGTGATGTGGGGGAGAGAAGAATATAGAGGTTTCGATGGAGAGACCCACAACTGATAGAAGACTCATCATCGAAGAGACAGACTAAAGAAGCAGAGAGGAGAAACTCAATGAAGGACGTTTGTAGCTGGAAAAGCCTCGACGCAGAAGACAAGACGGGGGGATAAAAATCGAAGAAGACAGTTGCGTGAAGACACCCACAGCTCATCTGCTCGTTCTAAAGCGGCCTGACAAATTCCCTCCCACCATCTGCACGATCCGGGGAGACGAGCGTCTGTCCAGAAACCGATGCCCAGTCGCTTTCAAGGGATGTGATGTCAAGCAAAGAGAGTCCACCTCCCCACTGGGTCAAATGAACCTGCTAAAATAACTGCTCTCCACAATCGACTGTGTAATTGAAACCAGAATGTGCGGGATTTGATAAATTGCTTGACCCCGCTGGAATGTTAAGGTCATAAATTTGTAGTGTGTTTCGGTGGTGCTGAGATGTGCAGGCTTGTACATTAAGAATGCTGGTGTGTGTCTGAAATTCACAGGAAAAGGGGCTGTGTGTGTTTTATTCATTCAAAAAAAAAGAAAAAAAAGAAAGGAACAGTCCTGCAAAGAGAGCGTAGAAATGCCGGCGCACTTAATGCGGAACGTTCAGCCATGCACGCTCCTTAGCAACCCACGAGTTCACAAGCTGTACTAACACCATGCGCCACATTTTCCTTCACGCTGACAATAGAACCAGTAATTGGTTCTTTATCCAACATCTGTGAGGGCTTACCTTAAATATGTGTTGGGGATACACAGCCACTAAGGCGAAAAATAGATCTGAAGCTTGGCAAAAAAAATAGTCTAGATAATTCTTGAAGACTGATATGAGAAGTTGGACTTCTTTTGTTTCCAAAAAAAAAGGACGTTTTCAATTTGGTCAAACATTTAGTAATTTAGTATTGATATTTTTGATTTGTTCAGATATATTTTTAATGGTTTCTGTGAATGGCACATGACATGTTGCAACTTTAAAATATACCTCAGATCACACGTTTCCATTACAAGACTGTCCACTAAATGGCAGCCATCTTGAATGTTTTTGCACTTCTAAATACTCCTCTATTCAAATAATCTGTTGGTTTGATACAAATTTACTTATATAGCAACTATAAAAAAGTTGGAAAAAAAAATGATTGATTTTTTTATTACTATAAAACAAATTGTCATGGTTTGTAAGCTTTTGATGTCATATTGACAAATTTGTTAGGAACTTCAAACCTGGGCACATATTTGTCATCCAAATTAACAATAGCCCTAAGCATACCACCACATTAATTACCAACAAAGTTATTTTAACCCAACTGACTTTAAACAGAAAAGTATTATCTGATTTAATGTCAAACATTTAAAAAACAAGAGTCTTGTTATGCAGTGCATGCAACTGTCTTGCCTAGGTGTAAACCTCAAAGCTTAATCGGACCAAGTTGCATCTGTCATGGGACATCTGTGGTTGGCTGAATGACTGATTGTAGGATTAATTGCTTTGGAGTCCACAGACTTGATCAAATACTATGCAAATAAAGGCTATTTTCCATATCACATGTACGTCATATTTCTAAAATATGGCGTCACGATGTTAGTTTTATTTCCTGGTTTGTTTTTGGGACTCTATATAAAATACCCATTTCTGCCTTCAGGAGGTAAAAGGTGAATTAGTTCCCACTTGTTAGTCAGGGAAGGAAGAAGGCAGCTGAAAAGCAAAAACTGTGGGGCCAACAAGTCGCAGTCATCATCTTTGTGTGCATTTTCTTTGTTCAACAAACGTTTTAGAACAGTAAAGTACTGAGCCGAAGCCTTCAGTCCTTCTTCACATCTAACAAACTGGCTTGGCATGTTTTAAAGTTTTCTTGAGCAATAGTTTTCATGGCTGTCTAAACGATTGTTACAGTTTTGCTTTAGAAAATGTTTTTGGTTACTTTCAGTAAAAGCATTTTATCACTTTAGAATTTGTTGGGTTTAAGTTTCTCAACTATCACCACCAAAATGCCCCCCAAAAAACTTTTATTTTTCCGATTTCTTAGAAGCAGCAGCTTCTAAAGACGCAGTTTCTTTACAGCATCATCCAACAATAATCACACCTCCGCAACTTCTTCTAGTTCAGTTTTTTTTAACAACGTGGTTACCTGGGAGACAAGGTTTGATGTTTTTTTTTTCTTTTCAATGCATAAACTGTACATTTTTATTTATTTTCCCAATCACCCAAAAAATCCAATCCAACTATTTTTCTTCAGAAAAGCAAAATGGAGTCCACCAGAGTGTAATTTAGTCTCCGCTTAATAATCTTTGTAAAGTACAGAGAGGTTTGTGAACAAACCCCTTCACAGTGGGGATTTTTTTTCACATTCTACAAAATAAAACTGAAGTTTCTGGAATAAAAAGCTACAAATGCAAGAGACCAACATGCAAACAGCACACAAGAAGGCCCCCGCCTGATATTTGACCCCTGGACTTTCTTGCTGTGAGGCAAAAGTGTTAACCACTGCGCCCTTGTGTGCCCTCACTTATAATATACTTACTTAAAAATCTGATATACGGTAAGAACACAAATTGAACTTAAAGGTGAAAAGACCGTCGTAAATTCTACTTTGCCAGTCTGACAACAACCTGAGCTCAGAACGGAGCAACGTAGCCGTAAAACCCTCACGGAGTTTCTCGTTTTTTTTTTTTAATTCAGACTCGCCTGATGTATATTTGAATTTGTCTCCAAGTGACTGCGTCTGAACTCGGAGAGCCGGAGTGCAAAGAGGGGTCAGCAGAACGTAAACAGAGACCTCCACACGATTTACGATGTTTTCTGGCTGCTAAAATGAGGGGTCTGCACATTCTCACAATCATAACAGCTTCTTGCAGCTTTTCAATCAACCTGACTTGGGTTGACATTGTTTTTGTGTTTGGGTTTTCCACCTTTAATTTTCCCGTCTTGTCATCTGTGCTGCATTTCTGACGTCTGTTTGTAGCTTTAATCATGTCGCTGCCTCGTAATTTAATTTGTCTTACTGTGACAGTAATGGAGTCCACCAGAGAGTAATTCGGACTCTTCAGTATTGTCTGGGTCGTCTTTTGGTTATAACCAGGAGAACTTATTGTTTCACTTTCCTCCTCTGTTTTTCTTGGTACTATTTAAACCAGAGGTGTGTAAAGTGTGGCCCGGGGACCATTTGTGGCCCTTGAAATAATTTTGTTTGGCCCCCCGACCACAAGTCAAGAATGGTAAAAATTTGGCCAACAAAGTAGAAAACAATTAATGACCAAAAATATATGTATATTTTTTCCAATAAAGCAACGTTTATGTTTTGGATCTTTAACAATATACAGATTTCACCAAAAAAAATAAATATATATACATATATATATATTAGCTGGTTTAAAAAAAAAAAGCAGACTAATTTTTAATATAATAAATTTGGTGGCCTGCCAGTAGTTTAAATTTGTCAGCTTTGGCCCTCAGGGTAAGAAGTTTGGACACCCCTGCCTTAAGCCCAACATTGTGTCTCGGGGAAACCCTGTCACACATGTGGACATCTGGTTCAACATTAGAGATCATTCATCCCAACAGCATTAAACCCCCACCCAGCCTCACCGCTCTACTCCAAATCCTGCGCCTGTTGACAGTCGTTACCTGTGCCCCAGAGGGCCCTCGCTGCCCCGCGATAAAACGACCTCTGCACGGAGCCAGACACATAAATATTTCTTTTTCTATTTTCCAAAATAGCTTTTAATTTTACAAGTTTTATGGCCCGAATATTAAGTGCATATGTTTTACAAGACACCGTGTCCTCTCTCTCACCCCTTTAGGTTCACTTTGGGAGTTTTCGTCTTCAGTCATCTGAAGGGAAAAAAAAGGGGAGGAAAGTGAAAGGCATAAAGTGATGAGGTTACTCAGGAGTTTTCTGCTCATTTCTCCACAGATCCACATGTTTCACTGAAATCCTTGCAGGAAAGCTGATCACAGAAAGCAGTTTAGTGTTCCTGCTTTAAGTTCTTGTGTTTTAATGCTTTCATAAAAAGTATGTTTTTCTTTTGCACACAATACATTTCGTGTGAGTTTGGCAGCTATGAAGGGTATCAATTTTTATGTGCATCTGTTTTGTTTTTAGGAATACTTTTCCCATGCCATGAACACAATGGACCGGAGCCCAAGGGATTTAATACTTTAAAAGTGAATTGTGAAAAAACGCCAAAGTGCTCAAGATCTCAAGCCAAATTTTATAAGGCCACGGTATGGTCATCTTCTGTGAAGCTCATCTATGACATTTTTAATAAACCCTGACTTATGATTTTATCTGTACCCAGAATATTTCAGTAGCTAATTCACTAAATATTTGTACATTTGTAACTGGAATGACAATAAGGAGCCACAGAAGAGAACAAACTTTACTGACTGATAAGTTTGGAGTTTCAGTATTAATAGAAGGAAACATGACCCACTGATTGGTATTAACTGAAAACAAAAACTAAGTTAAGGAGCAAGTATTGACATATTTGTTTAAACCCACCGTGTCATGACAGTGTAATATGGAGACCTGTGAATAGATCACCACTCCTCCCAATGATACCATTGGCATCTGAAACCATCAATGGAGAAACAGAAAAATGTCCAGCTGGATAATTAAGACAAAAGTGGCCAAATCGTTGGTGGCCATGCCAACTAGCCTGAGCAGTTATGATGGACAATACCATCAGGAAGAAGCCGTTAGCATAGCAAGGGCAAGGGTGTTAGCATATGTTTCTGACCATGATTGACAGCACAGAGGCCCTCCCTCTGGCTCTGATTGGTTGTTTCTAATTAGCACTGGGAGAAGCCAGAGGAGCATGATTGGGAGTAGTGTCATATTACTGGCACAATATGGTGATAGATTCAATAGATAGAAAAATATTTGATAAAAAGCTACACAATGCAGCTTTACATAAGTGTCAAGTACATGATGAAACCAGTTAAATAGCTATACTGTCTCACTTTAGAGCACTTTAAAAAAAAGTCAGAAGTTGTCTGAGGCCAAACCATGTTAGGCAGACCTTTAAAAAATAAAATAAAATAAGGACTTGATGGAGATGAGGGGAGGAGATGCAGGTGCTCAAGTCCCATCTTCCTGATGGGAAAACTGTACGAAAGGAGAGTGGCGACACAGGAGAGTCCTCCAAGGGTGAGCAGCTTCACACACACAAACGTTAAGACAATCCTGATCAGACAGACGACAGGCATAAGAAGCAGAATAAATCAAAAAGAATCCACAGGGCAGCAGTCAGAGTCCTGAGAAATAAGATGTTTCAGCACAAAAAGGATTACTCACATTATGAGGGAGGAGACAGAAGTAGGTCAGGTACACTATAAGGACCACATACCACTCACAGGCTGTGCCTGGAATAACAACAAACCATCTCAAACTGAGTGACTGAAGACCAGGTGTTTAAATAGGGAGCAGCACAGGTGAGGGCAATGAGCTGATCAGCAGGACAGGGAGGAGCAGCGAGCAGCGAAGCAGCAGAGCCGCACGTACATGTTAGCAAACACCAATAATGACATCCTGACTGGCTCAAAACAAAGGGGACATTCTGGAGTGGCTTTGTCTAAAAGTTTGAACTTAAATCCAATTAAAATGGATTAAAAGTGGATGAATTAAAACAATTCTGCAAATAAGTTTGGACTGTAATTCAGCTACAGCAATATATAAATGTATTTCAGCTATGATGATTTTCCACTTACAGGTGATGAAAACAAGACATTTAAATTAAAAATATCACAACAGAACAACAGAAAACTTTTTAAAAACAGAAATGTGAGCTTACTGAAACCTGCTTAAAGGTTATTTTCAAAAAGGTGCTTTCAGTCTCCCTCATTTGAACTCATATTCTCATTTTCTGAATGTGACAGTATAAAAGTCAGACTGTTCTCAGAACAATTTAAAAAAATCAAAACTCCTAATCCGTGACTATAACTCAATAAGAATTTGAAATGAGAGACAAAATGTCTTGAAGAGAAAGAAAAGAAGACCAGCTGCGTTTTAGTCAAACACAGATGAGTAACGACCTTTTGCTGCTACTGTTGGTGGTTAATAAACGGAATTGAATGTGACTGGAAGAAATGCAAACTCAGACAGTAGCTGTGCTTCTATTGACCATATAATTGTGCAAATTGGTTTTACCGAAATAAATTAGCTCAATGGAAACGCGCCAATTTAGAAAAACTTGGATAAAAAGTTTTTGCGCTATGATGATGATGTGATTTCTTGGCTAGATTGAAATTTGTTTATTTCGCAAAACAAATTCAAATTCAAAAATATTTTATTGAAAACTCAGACAGAAACACTTTTTTTCACATCACACGAGTCACCTGATCAACAGCCAGATGTTACTTCCCACGAAGACTACAGGAATGTAGGTAGGCATGTTTTTTAATGACTTATGGCGAAAACACGAATTTACCCCTATTAATTTCTTTTTCATAAACGTTGTAATTACTATTTTTTTTTTCTTTTTTTACATTAGCTGAATATCGACAAAGTGTTGCACCCTAGTGAAGTTAGAAAGACATCCTCTCGTGATTTTACATTTGTGGTAACTGACCTATTAGTGTCTAAAACTTTGTTTTTACTGTTTCCCCCCCCCCCAAGTAAAATGACATCAGTCCTCTGACTTGAAAAAGCCTCTCTGAAAAAAAAGCCCATCTATTTACTTGAAATACAGAAAAGCTTATTTATAAAATAACATGATTTAAACTTCCAACAGCAGCATTAATAACAGGAACACCAAAGTGGTCTGTCTTCGAGGAATGCTCCATGGGTTTCTCAGCCTAAACACAGAATGATTAAATATTTACAGATCACATCTGGAAGATAATGTGCATAATAAATATGAATCACGAAAAAAATAATAGAGTTTAGTCTGATGCAAACCTTAATTCTTAAATTTGAGGAATTTGCCTGACAGTTGGAGCTTTTTATAAGCTGAATTTACATCAACATTTAGATCACAAACAGGAGTTAGGAAACAATGCGCCACAGATACCACAACGGGAATAAATCGAGGCACATCACTCCTTGATCCCCGTGTTTCCCACAGTGAACGGCCTCATTGATTTTTCTAATTGCCAAAGCAGATATTACCAGTTTCGGCTCTGCGTGAGTTGAGACGCAGAGCTGTAAATCCCTCCGAATCTACACCCGGCAGGCTTGCATCACTCTGCGTCCGCCCCGCTCAGACTCGGCTCCGGCGGCGACATGAGTTACAACGCTCCGTCCCGCCAGGATTTATCACTGTGGCGTTCGGCAGATCTGGATGGAGGGAGAGGCTTCAGGAGGAAAATTGATCCATCATGTTACCGTGGCAGAAGAGAGGACGTTTTCAGGGATTCGCTGAATTTCTCAAAGAAAAAGAAAAAAAAAGAAAACTGTTTCTTTTATATATATATATATATATATATATATATATATACAAGTAATCTCAAGTTTTCTGCATTTACGAGAGACAGACTGATGAACTTTTATTTTTCTTTTACGAGGCAGGTGTTTTTAAATGTGGTACATAAATTTTAGAAGTTTAGGGAGGACTCCCACTGAAGTTTTTTGTGCGATCGTTTTTTTGCAGATGGTGGGACTAGAGAATGATGAAAGAAACGAGAGGGAGGCGCTAAGAAGTCTCTCATCTGATGTATCATCTGTTCTTTTTCCTCTTTTTTGCTATAAACAAAAACCACAATAACAGTAATTCAGTCAACAGGGTCCACACACATCTGCTGCTCCAACCAGATGCTGCTGACTTATTTATATTTTTCCAGGTGGCCTTTTAGATAACTGCGGGGAAAAATGGTTTGGAATTAACTAAATAAAATCTCTGTAAACCTTTGTGGATTTTTGGAAACATAATAAACTTAAACACTTTATCTGTGGATGTTCTCTTGACGTTCTCTCATGTTATTTCATCTGGATTTTTCTCATGGATTCTCAGTTTTGGTCCAAAGCCCAAATCACTGCAGCAGAAGCCTACAGTTAAAGCTTTCATGTATTTCTTCAGTATTTGGTAGAATTTGTCTTTGAGAAGCTTTTCATAATAGTTTGAAGGAATTTTGGTCAATTTTTCCTGAGATTCTTGGTATCACTGAGTCTGGGTTGTCAGCAATCTTACTTGCACACACATTTCTACATCCACTAGCAAGTTTTCCGTGAGATCAGACCTTTATGATTGGCACTCCAAGCATTGGCTTTGTTGTTATTTGTAGTCAATTTGAGGTTGTGGCTTAGGGTCATCGTCCATTTGTAAGACCCAGAATTTAAATTTCCATTATGTTTGTTTGTAGTGTCCAGAATCTCAGAGGTTATGCAATTGAAAAGTGAAGCAGGTTTTACTGACAACAAAATGTCTTTGCCTTCATATGCAGTCCTGCTCGATTCTCATCTCCCTTCAGTGCTCTATCTGGGTTTCTCCCATTGAATTCAATTCCTTTGGTAGAACTTCAACTGGGCCAATCAGTGAACAGAGGAAGTTGTGAATGATCACATTGATTTCCTGAGCTGTTTCAGAATTGAAGTCATAGTTATTGCAGTGGCAGTTGAGAAAGTGAGCGAAAACCTTCAGTCCGCGTTGGCCACACATCCAAACATTGAAAAGTTAAAGACATTTTATTGCTGACAAATACGCCATTGCTTTTGCCAGTTACCATAAGCAGTACTGATGCCACATCTTTGTGTCCCATCTGGAGGGGAGCGGAGCGTCTTGTCAGGCTTTTTCCAGATGTTTTAGGGGAGTTAGGAACAGAAAGACTGGCATTCTGGCAGAGAGGCGTGAAGGGGTTTGGGAAGTTGGCCAGGGGCCCTTCCCTCTACGGAGACAAACTGATGTCAAGTTTCTGGATCCAGAAGGGCTTAAGTGAGTGTTTGTTCTTCACATGGAAGAGACCAGGACAAAGCAGCATGAGGTTGTCCTCCTGAGGAGATGGCTAATCAGTTTTGCCTTGTCTGAGTAGAGGCTCAGGATCAGGTGAGAAAACTGTTATTGTTGTTAAGCAGCTTTCAGCTACATCTGAGATATATTTCCATAAACAGATAGTTGTTAGAATGTCGCTTCAGTCAAAAAAATCCAGCTAAAAGCAATGCACTCAGGTATACTCTTAGAACTATTTGTATAGCTTTTTATTTCTCTAACTTGTGTTTTAATCGATCATATGTGTAATCTTTCCACATCTCTGTCAGAAACTCTTTGTTCTTTTCTGAACCGCTGGTCAACGGACCATAGATCCGTCCACCTCTGTGTTTTAACGAGCCTCTCCGTCCATAATGCCATATAACACACACACTTTGTGTTTGATCGGTAGACATAAACATCCGCTGCGGCTGCAGCGCGGTCTAAAAGCCCGGCCACAATCCACGACCACCGTTACGCCATGAGCGACGAAGGCCAAGGTCTTCGGCGAGAGGGGAGAACAATAGCGAGAGAAATATGTGGAGCACTTGTCACCGTTGGTCTGACAGTTTGATCGGTTAATAAAACAGGAAGAAACAGGGTTCTCTGGTCGCAGTGACTTTGCGTTGTGTTTGTTTTATGAACCCATGTGAAACATTACTCAGCATCGTTATTTACTGTTGCTCATTTGCTTTGTGATTAGAATTTACAAAGATGACAAAAGGAGACCAGAATCCAGCTGAAATGTAAAACCTCAGCTGGAAAAAAGTACCGGCAGAGTTCAGACACGGGTCGGAACAGAACAGAAACCCACATTTGCAGTGTTTCATTGCTCTGTATGAGCAAAATGTCTTTTACCGGCTGACAGTAGATCTGTGGTGAACTGAGACCTTCCCAACCTGCTGAGATGTTCTTACATTGTGGGTCAGAAGTTTACATACACTCATTATCAGCATTCATTTCCTTTTGATTTTGGTCTTACAACCTCAGTGAATAAAACTCTGGTTCAGAAGTTTAAATTGATTGTAATTTGTTTTTTTTTTGTTTTTTTTTATCCAACTACAGTGATGTGAAAAAGTATTTTCACCTTGGGCAAAGTTGGCTTAGATTTTTGACGGGTTTTCTCTCAGTTCAAAACTACATTATTTTTTTTCCAAGTTATTTCTGTTGATTTTAAAATTGTTTGATTATCTGAACATTTCAACCTCTGAGGTGAAAATGCTTTCTCATGATTTGGATGTGGATTCCTCTAAAAGGTCCTTTAGCAGAAACTGTGGAGTTGATTTGAAGTGGCTGGTTTCCAGACATGCACTCAGCTTTGAATTCATTCATTTGTGGAGTTTCGGTAAGGGCCTTCATCAGGTCCAGAAACAGTTTTGATTTCCTTGGCCTCAATGTCCTGTTGGAATATCCAGTTGTATCCAGGTTTTATCAGTCCTGCTCACATTTGAGGGACAGTTGAAGAATTTCCAGATGGGTTTCCTCTTAAAATATAAGATCTGATCATTCAGTGAGACGTTTTAAAATAATAGTGAGGTCCTCCATTAGTGTGATAACAATTGAAAATGCATGGTGTGACCAAGAGGTCTGGAGAAGTCTCCACATTCTTGAACTCTTCACCTGTGCCTGAACCGTCCTGAATTCAGACATATTAAAGGGGCAGTACCCCATTTTATAGCACAATAAGTCATACAGCATGTTTGTAGCAACTGAAGGTAACATATTTTCTTAATATGTTACCTTCATACAGTTTGTTATAAAAAAACTGTATGACTTACAAGAAATCTGACTTTGTAATTTAATTACTTGAAATTGGGCCTCTGTTTCTTTAAAAACTTTTGCTCTTTTTTAAACACTGCCTCCAGGAAGTCATCGCAACATTTAACAAAATTTTACCAGCGTTGCACTGAGAAGTAGCTTGTATAATGAGCTGAGGAGATGCTCAGTTCCACCAGGTACTTCCTAATTGCTGCTAGCTAGTCTGAAGGAGCTGAGTGGGGGAGTCGCGAGGGAGGGGTGCAAAGTTCTGACAGAGGTGGGAGGGATTAACATCTTAAGTCAGCACCAACTAATAGGGTCTCATCTTACATTTTTCCTCTTCAGGCCCTGCCCACAATTTTCATCTCTCAAAACTCTGAGTTAAATTAAAAAGATGGAGCATTGAAACCAGAAGTTTTCTGACATGCGCAAATCAAAGTTTCTGTTCTGCAAATAACGTTTTCTCTCTACGACAAAAAATAAGTGATTTGATTAAAAAATAGACAAACATTTATATGAAAAAAAACTATTTAATTTCAATTCTAAAAGTTTTGATCACATTTTTTTTTATTGAAATTACTTTTTTGTAGACAAATTTCCCTCCATCCATACCACAACAAATCTTTATATAGACAGACAGAAGGAATATTTATCTTGTTTGCCTAAAAAGAATGGATTTAGTTTATTTATTGTTTTAAAACTTTAATGGTAATTATGACTTTTGCTGTTCTGAAATAAACAAGTAAACATCAGTAAGATTGTCGGTGGCATTGGTTGTGGTGCTCATCAGACGTGACGTTGACACGTTGAGTTGCCATCAGATTACTGGAAATCTGAGCAGATCTTGGCCAGCTGCTGTCCTAACGCCGCTCATTCATCACGCGCACCGCTCTGTCTGCCTGTTCAACACTTCTTGGGGAAACTTCACAATCTCTCGGTCCTTTGTGGCATTTTGTCCTTGGAACTATTGTGAGGAAAATCCAGCCTCATTGGGCTGTGTGTTTGATGGCGTTCAAACTAAAGCAAACAGACGGAGCAGTGGAGTAAAATGTCTGCTTTGGAATAGGATAGGAGAGTACATGGAGTGCTGTAATGTGGCAAACAGATGTCTTTTTCCAAAAAAAAAAAAAAAACTCATTCCAGTACAGTACAGTTTGCTGGTTTTGACAGTATCTATTACCTAGTTTGACAAAAAGTTTTATCATCCTGGATAACTATTTGACCAATCACATGGCAGTAGCTCTCTGCTGTAAGGTTCCCAGCCTGGACCTACAGAGGGCCTACATGGAAGATAGAACATACCTCCAGGGATCCAAATTGTCATTATGCCATCCAAATATAGCTACAAAGGAAAGTCTTATCCTGATGAAAACTGTGTATGATACCCCAGTAAATTATATAGTAGGGTGCCCCATTGTTGACTCATGGTTGCTAAAAATCTTACCAGACTGACTGATTTTAGTGACATAGTGGGTGTAAAATATTGAATAAAATGTTGTGCCACATGACTGGCTTTTATTGTCACTCTTATATTTAACTTTATGACACACAAAACTACAAATGAATTGTCCTTATTGTATCCAGGTGCATTCTGGGTAAAGCTTGTCACCAACGTCATCATAAGTCACTTGGCAACAAATGGCAAACTATCTAGAGCTACGGAACGTTAACATGTTTTGAATTTGCGTTGTTTCATCATTAGTGACCAGTAGCCTGATGTTAATGTTATTCTCTTGGTTTGTTGTACTTCATGTCAGATGGATTTCAGAATGACATAGTCGCTCTCTGTGGTGATGAAACTTGTTAGCTCCGCTGTTGCGGGCATGTCCATGTTGAAAAGTTAAATTATCATGAGCTTTATTATTTGGGCCCGGTCATTAGCCCCGCCCCCGGTCATTAGCCCCGCCCCCGGTCATTAGCCCCGCCCCCCGGCCGACGCCGTCTTGTTCCGCTACTGCGTCACATGTTTGCCTGAGGAGCAGGCAGCAGTATGGCATCTTGTCTGGAGCTTATTATAACAAGGTAAGTTCCATGTTA